>NC_090128.1:5816005-6119036 GCF_040581485.1 Linepithema humile | reverse complement strand
CCGTCTCGCAAAGGAACTCGCTAGAGAGTGCACCGATAAACGTATTCGAACGGTGCGTGTGCATTGCTATCGCTGATTGTCTATAAGCATTTAAATCGAATTTATTAGAATTTTTTACACATGATCTGATTTTGCTTCTTCAGAATCTTCTCCAAGTTTGCGAGCGTATACCCACTATTGGAACACAACTGAAGATACTCTCGACAGTAAAAGCCACTATGCTTGGAGCACAAGGTACTGTTTGTCATGTTTCTTTTATGTATTTTATATATATTTATACATACGTCGACTATATTCGGCAATAGATCGTGTCGAACTAATTAGCTATAACAAAATAATTATTAATGACTATCTAATGACGTAATGTTTCTACGAAACATTGTTTAAGAGAAACGAAAACCATTGTAATTAATGAAAAAATCAAATTCTTTGCATATAGAGACACTCCCGACCTGGGAAGAGCTGATGCTTTATGGTAAAGAAGTTGTAAACTTGCTTGATGTTATTGTCTCTCTTTCTCTCTCTTTCTCTTTCGATGGTGTTTATTTCGTTCTTTTAAAGATTTCACCTCAATTGATTTTGACGACGCGATACACACCGCATTCCATCATGTGCATGCGATCTCTACTTTTTCCTCAGAAAGGAATATGCGAAGGTGAAATATTGTTATTCAATATTGATTTTATATACAAGTTTTTACAAAAATTTTACATGATAATAAGTGGGAAACAAATTATATTCCAATTCATTAATCTAGTAATTTTTATGGGAAATATAAGGTCTGCTCATCGTGGCGTAGATGAATTGATTGGCTGCAGTAAGTGAATTATAAAACTTGTAACAGATATTTAGATAGCAAATTTATTCAATGTGCAATAATATTTGTTATATATATGTTAAATATCAGTACATCATCTTTCACTCGTAACATTTCATCATTATATTGATTGTCACAATGCAATTTATGATTTATGAATTACAGTCTGTACATATAAGCAGACGTCCGAAAGATTCGTGTTGCCTTCAGGAAAATTTCTCTCATAGCAAACATCAATTTTATCCCTCGCACTGAAATATACTTTCATTTTTATTCATGCATGCATTTTTATGTACATAAATACTAGGACTCGCATGTTCGATCGCTAGATTTATACACTCCGTTCACAGAATTCGAATTTTCAGACTACAGTATTAATAGTAATTACTGAATCGCTTTCCATCTAGTGTATCTAATATTATGTGTACATTAAGACATTTATATGCACCTAGTTTCGTATTTTGTACATTTATGGGTAGTCGTATACTGCATGTAAATTATATTCGTATATAAGATTTTTAGGTTCCACTGTAAATTTCCACTGTAAATAGAACTTCTTCTTCATCTTGGCACTTACATAAAAATGTTCCACATAGGAATTACAATGCAAAAAGCTCTTGCATTATGGAATATGAAGTGGTTTAGGATGGAAAGTTATATTCATATGTAACATATGGAAATTTGTGTATATATTTATATATTATTTGCCGATTCCATTTGATTCATTTGATAATTAATAACATGACACATTTTTTTTCTTACGAGATATTGCAAATACAAATTTGATAATTAGTGACGGCAATGAGTTTTGGAAATATACTTGAATATTGATGTAGAGACTTATTTTTCTAACATAATCTGACGGATGTTTTTGTAATGTGTACACGTAGGTACGGAAGAGGATCAGGAGGCAACGGATATGCTTGTCGGAAATGCTCAGAATCTTATGCAAAGCGTGAAAGAAACGGTGCGAGCCGCAGAATGTGCCAGCATAAAGATTCGTACCGCTTCCGGTATGAAATTGCGCTGGGTGCGTCGTCAGCCTTGGTATCAATATTAAATGATAAGAAAACTACACAATTTCAAGGAAAATCCGCAAGATTTTGCTTGGTGTTCAATATACACATAGAAATATTGGTAGAAATATTTTTCCATAATTCTAATATATATTAAAAATATAACAGTATATATTTCTACGTAAACTACAAGTACTAATTACATTGTAATGTGCTTTATATATTCTTAAATTGACTGACATTTTGTTTTGTTGATTTATTTTTTTACTTGTTTACTTGCTTGGTAACACAGACTTTTTAGGAGGAAAGATTCTATACTCTGATTTTTAACGAAATAATCCAATAATCAAGTTTTTCACTTTACAATCATGAATGTAGTATAGATTGAAAATTAATCTTTGATCTCTTAGTTTGTTATTTTAAATAAAAAATTTTATTAATGTTTGGTATGCCATATACATATTAAAAATAGTAGTACCTTATTAGTAGTAATAATAAGCAAATGTTTTGTTTATAGAAAGATGTAAAGCTAAAAAAAAACAAGCAATGACAGTCTTAATAAATTTTTGTGCAATGATACAGTGCTAACAATATTGTAAATAGCAAAATATTTCACTCCTTATTCAGATTTTTTCCAAACAAAGTACAAATGCTGATTATAAAAATTTATACTTTGATTGAAGAGAACCTGCATGAATTAAAATGTTCTGCTATTTATAACACTATAATAGTAATACCAATATATAATAAATATAGGGCAATAATACATATTTTCATTAATCTCTTTCTACGCTCGAATTAAAATATGAATAAACAAGTCTTTATAAATCTTTTAATATTCTTTCTAATTAAACTAAACACAATAAGATTTGTGAAAACTACTTATATTTATAAGTAAAACCTTTGTCATACGGAATATTGCCACATAGAACTAAAATGTTATATTTTTACAAAAATAAGAGCGAATATAATCACACACATGAAATTGTTATATAAATATATTAAACAACTATGTATATAGAGTGAAATCACACAAGTCTGTAATTTTTGAGTCAATTTTTTTGACATTGTTAGAATATGAAAATTATATTTAAAAGATATAATTTTACTTTATAAAGTTTAACTTTTCTAAATTAGAAAAATATAAAGTAATAGTATTAATTTAAAAGATATATCGTAAATATATCACCATTTATTGTACTATTATATAGTATAGTATACGAGTATATGAGCTTTTATAGAAAAAAACAATTTTGGCAATCAAATATTTCTATTTTCTATTTAAATTACGATATTTCCCGATATTTCACATGAAACTTTATAGGCACCTGCCACTGTACATTATATTAATATAATATATACAAAACTATTTTCATAAGTTTTATGTGGCAATCATAATGATATCAATATCAGAATTTTTCGCTTTGTATTCTCATATTTTTTTAAGCGGTGCTAATATGTGCAATATTGTCCCAAACCATGTTGCTGTGTAACGGAAAGTTCTAACCATATGGCGATAGTAATTTTCTAATGGATAACATAGTATAAATCAATTCTAAAAATCTTCTAAAGTAATAAAATATGGAATGTTACGATGCGTACGTATTAATTTTCAGCGACAGATATGATGTATTTCGAAATACTTTTATGTAACCACATTTATAATAAAAATAACATGTTTTGACTTTTACTCTTAATTTTATTCCATGATTATCATAATTTATACAAGATACAGATGCAGATGAAGTATAAAATATGAATTTATATATACATTATATATAATATTTTATGTCGCATTTTTCAAGATTCAAGTGATTCTCGTTTTACTGATTGCTGTCCAAGTATCGTCGTACCTGGCATTTTATTTTTAGGGATTTTTCCGGGCCTTAAATATGGATTATCTATAACATCTTGTTGAGTAGTAGTTTCGCCATTTTGTTCTATACCTTCGTTTTGTGTTTGATTGCCTGTAAATAAGAGTTTATGTTTTTGTTAATTGAACTATATGTTAAAAAATCTTTGTATTATATATACATTCTTCGCAAGAGGCTTACTTTCCTCTGTCTCTTCGGTTTGTTGTTCTTTTTTCTTTTTCACAGGAGTGGATTCAAACTGAAAATCTGTCTCTGGCTCAAATATTTGATCTTGAGGTAAAAGAGCAGAGATATAACTCGGAAACTGTGGTTTACAAGATATTACTAAAAGCAAAGAAGACATATATAAAATTGTGTTGCATTGATTTATTAGAGTGATCAGTCGATTAATAAAATTGACAATTTGCTTACGGGGAAACATGCTGTTATCTTCTGTGAGAAATAAACTATGTGTTTCTCCTGTTTTAGCAATAAACCTTGTTAGAGCTCTTTCAATATCTCGTTTTTGTGTTGCTGCTTTTTCTCTTATTGCTTCATACTCTGTCACTGGTTGCTTATGTGTCTGAAATGTATTCATTACGGAATTAGATTTATATATACATTATATATAATTAATATAGTCATAAATATTATTCATAAATAATCTATCAATACTTACTGGAGTTCTAATATATGCATGTGGATCAGGAAAAGGTGGTAAATAATTTGGTATATGTGATGGATGGCCTTGTTTAATACCAGCTTGTAAAATATTTAATTGCTTTGATTGTGTCTGTTGTTGTAATGCTGGTAAAACCGTTCTATTTTGTCTCTTGGCATAAATCTCTATATTCTCTAATTTGAAGCCCATATTGATTAATGCCAGTATCACGTCTGCTATGAGAGGTTCTGTTCTTCCAGAAAGTTCGCAATAATTTTTTGCTGAAGCCCCACCTTCTACAATAACTGTAATCCATGAATGAGAATACAGTGAACAATTTACATTTAGATGAAAAAATCTTTAATGGATTAAATTAATAAAGAAACTTTAAAAATAAATCCTGTTTCTTTCATTATTCTATTTTATAGATCATGTGTCTTCAATATATTAATCACAATTTTGTATACATTTTATCTGATTTTAATTTACTTGTCCTTGTAATTATTAAAAAATTAAAATTATATAGTCTTACATGACTGTAACATTTCGGTAAGAGTCTCCAATGCTTGTTTCTCACAAGTATCATAACCACATTCCACTAAAATACTACAAACTACTTGATTCAATATTTTTCTTCGAGTATTAACTGTTTGTACATCCATATTGATGTTGATAAATTTATATGTCACTTCAAAGCAACTTCGAAGATTTGGAGGTTAGTTTGTTGCAACTTAGTCAAGACTCAAACCATTTTTTATCAAGACTTAAACCATTTGGTTGATAGTAAACTTCAATGGGTAAAATAGGTTTTACGTTGGGATCGAATCTTCACTAGGTAAGAATTAAGGGTTTGAATCTCTCCTAAATAAAGTTCAATCTGTTCCAATAGAATTTTAATTTCGCGATTTTCAATTTTAGTGTGAACTATAAAATAATGTATAAGGTAACTGGGTTTTTTTATTTATGTTCTTTCTTTCTTTATATTGCAACGTTCCGTTTATTATTTGCATTTAAATTAGTTTTACTAGTAATATTATATTCTTATAGGTTATGTTTAGGTGATAAATAGCAAATAACAGTTCTCAATATAAGCAAATGCTTATATATACTTTATGAGATATAATATGGATGCGGATATAATAACAGCAATATTAAACAGCGATACAGAAAATGCTGCTCAGTCTGAGAATTGTAAAGATATGTCAAGGGAAACTTTGCTTTGTTCACAATCTGATGTGATATTGAACACTCTATGTACATCACTGAGTAACCTTTTATGTTACAAAGTATCCAAGGAAGCTTATCAACGCTATTCGGTTCGATTTTTGATAATAGTATGTTGAATTCTTGCACTAAAATATGGATTCATATTTTCTTTAATTTCTCTTTTTTGAATAATGAATATATCAATATAATTATTAATTGCAGGACATCTTGCGAAAATGGTGCAGAACAACAAACAATTTTGATCATTTACAAATATTTACTTCTAAGGAAAATAGCTTAAAGTTTGTAAGTATTCTTTTAGACAAACATCTCAATGATGATGTTTTGAATGAATGCTATTCTCAAGATGCCTTAATATCCTTAACTATTGCTATAATGCACTTGTCAGTTGAAAATCTGCTCTTGATGCCTTATGTGGATAGATTACTTTTAAAAATTTTACAACTAGAAGTAAATGATAAAATTGAAAAATTATTACATAATGCTTTACATTCAAATTTTCACCTTCAATTATCCACAAAGGAAAAGATATATGTTTCACAAAAATTTAAATTAATAGAGGAACCCTTGCTCAACAGTTTAATGTGCACGCTTCCAGATTTGACAAAAGAGAATTGTGTAGATAGTCAAAAAAGTGAGGAAGAGAGACTGAATCAACTATTAGAATTTAGCACTGAGTCTGCATGTGTTTTTCAATTAATATTCAATTTTTTGAAAGAATTATTAGTTCAGCTGCAGTATGCTCCTGCAGTTCTGCATTTCATAGATGTGATATTAAAGCGAGTATCTCTCTTTTGTGAAAATCGGAATAGAGACGTATTAGATCTTTATCCCAAAAAATTGCATTCTTCTATAATCTTATTACGGATAAAACCAGAATATCATACAGTTCAGACACGAGATTATACATTGAACATTTTAAATCAAATCTTTAGTGAGAATAAAGATACTTTATTAATTTTAATATCTCACTTTTCCGAGTGGCTAGAAGATTTTGCAAATTATGTCGCTAATAATGCACAAAGTTGACTGTAAAGATACAGAAAGATAATGCGAATTGTACATTCATGTACAAGTGTGTTTATAAATAGCTTAAAACAATGAGTCTTATTCTTCAAATAATATGAAGACAAGTGTATATCAAAAAGACAGATTTTTATTTATTCATCATCCAGAACATGTATGCTGGAATGCATTTGAAGATAATGAAAGTCGGTATTCCGAGTCCTTAAAGCCGTAAATTATTTTAAATCCTCATTTACATTTCTAAAATGTGTCTTATATTTACTTTATGTGGAACGTGTTAAATTGAACAACTGATGTATTGTAAGTAATATCTCGAAATAAATATTTTGAAAAGAAAGAAAGTTAATGTCTTTTGATGGGCAACTATAAATCGCCCTTATATTTCAAATGAATTAAATGATAACAGATCATAACGCATAAATCGTAAATGCAAACTTGTTGAACTATGAGCATCACTTTACAAATCAAAGAAAATCATATCCGTCATATGAACTAATGTAATTAACAATTTCAAAATATCTATAGAAATAAAGCAATTTTTTCATCAACTAGTACTGGTAAATTGATGAACCTAATTATAGGGATTCATACTCGCGCGCATACATACACACACATACACGCAAAATCTTATTTTTTTTTTTTTTTTAATGGAAGAGTTTTCTGAGAAATTATTTGAACTCTAAACTCATAAAATAAAAATGTAGTGACGTACTAATATACTAGACAATACTTTTGCGTTAGGCAATATTTAAATATAGATAAATTATTACTCTTATCATAAAAATCTTTTTAAATGTCCTTTTATATATCAAACAATGCTTTTATGTTAAGATATTATATCTAAAATTTAGCGCTTACAATATTTTTCAAAGATTCTCACGAGAATTTATTATCAATTTTGCTATTATAGTCCTCAATTGTTGTAAGCGCGATTTTTTCAATTAGTTGTCTCTCATATTCGAAAATTGCGCACATTTCATGAATAAAAAATGTCCATTATAGGTGGCATTTCAAAATTACACGTGTTTCCGGTGCAATTTATGCAAATTCCTGCGCATGCATGTGCATCTTATTTAAATGAATTGTAGGACGATTACTCTTTAATTGATTAATAAAGCAATGATTTACATTTCCCGAAACTTCACGTAATTATTAAAATAATTCTTACAAACGGCATGTTTTTCTATAAGGACGAGGATGATTGTAATCGAACAGAATCTAAAGTAGGTTAAAATTATCGATATATAATTACGGTGGTGCATGCAAAAGAACTTTGTGAGATTGACAGATCGATATATAATCCACCGCTGTTTTTTGCGTTAGAAATAATTCGAATTTTGCACATTGTTACATAAGTAGAAGATCCATAGGTGAAAATGGTTCTACTCGAATGATTTCCGGACAGAAACCGATATAATTTTGAGGAGTTAAATTACGCGGATCACTTCTAATTACGCGAAATCGTTTGGTTCTCCCGAGACGATGTTCTGGAGGCCGTTTTCTCGGACATTATGGAGCAGGACAGGGATGCTGGTATAGCAGTGGTGGTGACAGCAGCGGTGGTGGGAGCAGAAATGGAGCTGGCAGGATCGATAGGGGATGATTTCGCCTCGCGCGGTAAGGACCTTCGTCTTTTCAGGGATTCACGTCGATCGTTCTGTCGGCCCTTGTCCATTTTGCCAATCGACCATGGAACCTGCCGATCAATACGCGATTATAACAGGAATTTTATATGACTTATGATTTAACAGAAAACTTAACGAGTTGAAAATCCGCGAATTGCGACGCCAAGGAACCGAAGATCCCAAAAGAATCTCGTATTAAAAGATTCACGATCAAAATGTGATGCAACCTTTTTTTTTTTACATATAATTGTTCAATTGTTCACAACGTTATTTAACTAATTGTTCACAACGTTATTTAACTAAGTAATCTTGAGTGAGTGAGAATGTCTTCCTTTCGATGATTTTGTACGTTCTATTCGATCGTTTCTTATCGTTTGTCAGATGCACATTAATTAACTATTATAGATTCTTTCACACACACGCACACACGCGCGCGCGCGCACACATGCAGAACACATATACTCACGCTCATATGTATGCATTTATATATAACAGAGGATAGTAAAAAGAGAATTCACGTGATGTCAGAAAAAAAAAGTCCGACACAGGATTGTAAAACGCAATGAAAGCAGGTACTCATCATGAACACGCAATTGAGATGTAACTCTTTTGATTTAATTATTCCGTCAAAGATTTAGTTCGTCGTAACAAAAGTAGATGAAGTTCTCACGCAATTCAATTTGTTGTTTACACACGCGTGCTACCAATGTTCTTACGGCAAAAGGACATTTCGCTTTTTTTTTTTTTTGTGATGTGGTTGTAACGTAGAATCGTGATTCGAAATAACTTATGCGTTGTAATTGTATTTTAGAAAGGAGCGAGAATGTATGAGCCGAGAAGCGTGAATTCATCGATTTAGAATCCGTTTCGCACAATTCATATATTTACACTTTCTCGTTGCTTTAATGCGCGTTTCACGAAAACGTTTTATTCAATTTATTACAAAATATTCTGATTTACGGCAATAACTGGAAATTTTCATTGGAAACTATGTTCTTTTTTTTCTGGTGGATTAGAATATTAATTTCTATATAACTGGAGTTCTCTATATAATTTTGATACAGATTTTGTAATTTACATGTAACTTTCAGAAATATGAATTTTTCATTCTGAAATTTTTTCTGCACACACGGCGCGTATTATGTTACAAATAGAATTGTGTCACGGACTGCAGATGTAAAATTGTGCTTGATGCGTCTTGGAGTATGATTGTGTTATTTCAATGGACGATGATGAAGGATATCGGAAAAGGTCGCTTTCTTCGTCTCCTCTCTCTCCCTCTCTTCTCGCTTTTTCATTCAATGAGAATATCGGGTGAAAGTACAGACAATAGAAATGTTATAAAATGAAATGCTCTGTTACCTTGTAAAACGTGTTACATTTAACATCGATGCGATGAATCTTTTTTTTTTTCTGTTTGTTCGAACGTGTGTGAATCGTAGTACTATGTTTCTACGTTTTGGTTTTTCATCGTACTTTTTTTTTCACATTATTATCTCAAACACACAATGTCAAATAGATGAACAGTAATTCTCCTGCGCAATTATCAATGATTTTTCTTTTTTTTTTCCTCATTCGGTTACCTTTTGCTATTTATCTGTTTAAGCGCCTTTTTTTTTTATATTAACCATTACAATATATTTTATTTATATTATATATATACACGATTATACGCGTTATACGCGTGTACGTGCGTAAAAGTGGTTTTGCCTTTAGTAACTACATTATCTTGTAGTATGGGCGAAAGGTCGCGACTGATCCCAAAGGCGTGCACGCGTTCTGCATACGCGAATCTCCGCCGCGAGATACTCTCGTATTCGCGAGAGACCGGAATCCTTTGGATCTCCGGCACGCTGGAGCACGTCGCACTCGAGGTGTTTGAATCTTTAACGGATCTTCGAGTCCGCGAATTCTCGGATCGTGAAACGCTTAAAATCTTGGAATTCTAAGGAATCCTCGAATCTCTTCTTGAATCCAATGTATTTTGCGATCTAGGAAGTCTGACGTTGCAGAATCTCTCGAGATCTGCGGATTCCGGGATCCTTCGATGCGCGAAACCTTGGGATCTATGAAAATCTTGTGACTCTTGAATCAAAGCGATTTTACGGATGCTAGGGTCTCTTGTATTTTCAAGTCCTCGGGTGTTTTTTTTTTTCAGGATACGCAAAATTAACACATCGCTCGCGCCTATCGATTGATCTTTCGCCCCGACTCCGGCGTTGTTCTCACTATTCTTTAATAGTTAATATTGAAGTATTACAAACCATGTGGTGGGAAAACGTTCATTCAAAGAAACAATCATAAATTTGCGTCCGACAAATCATCTTCGCGAGCTTGTAACATTTCGAAAACTCGACGTGATAAGTATTTATATAACAATTAATATTATGTTGATATATTGATTCTCGAGAGATGAGTAACGCATTATTAAACGTTCTTCAACGTCACAACATCTATCTGCGTGACGTGTATCCGTATCGAGGACGATGCACCACGAATTTATATCGCGTCTCGTGTCAAAAAGTATCTGCATAACAGCGGAAAGGCGGCTGCATCGAGTGTGAAAATCGTGATTTTTGGTGCAGTTGCATTCGCGATAGAAAATACGAAAATATCTCGCAATGCTACAAATACGACGAAGCTATGGCAACTTTGAGTTATCATTAGGTGCTGTGCGAGGAAAGGATACTTGCGCTGTGGGAAGATTAAAAAAAAAAAAACGTTCAGAGTTGCAACAGACCGTTAACTTTAATAAATCAAATGACGTACAAAGGCCAATCGCAGTAATTCTTGCTGTTTTCTGCAACAACGGACTTTGATTTTCGTACACTATTGATATAATGTAATTCAAGGACACGTATAATTCTTGCGATGTAACTTGCTCCGAGAATCGCGGTGTTGACGTGTGTTCGACGGCGCATCGTCCTCACAATCGGCTTCTCTTATCGCAGTTTCTCCTCTCGCAAACCTTACAAAGAGTAGCTCGCTCGCTTCGATTGTCGAGCCTATACATGCACACGAATTTGGCATTCACGCACGCATGCATACACGGGAGAGCGCGTCAGGAGGGGGGAGGAAAAAAAAAAAAAGGAAAACGCAACGCGCCAAAAAGATGAATTAATTCTGCTCGATCCGCTAAATCGCGATCCTAAGTAACGTCTAATTTATAACACCGTCGATCTGTTGTGTTCTGATGGTATCAGTCGCTTTGCTCATCTGTGTCTCCACCTTCCTCTTTTTCCCTCTCTCTTCTCAGTTTGCATAATCGTGCGTTACGTGTTGTCTGTCCCGCTTCGCTGTCTCTCTTTTTGCAGAATTCTACATCGACTCTACGCCAGACCTGAGTGGGCCGATTAAAAAGGGCGAGAAACACGAGTCTAAGTAGAAGGGAAGAGAATGTATTTTAAGTAGTTGCGAGGAGAGAGAATGTGTGAATTTGAGACTTGGATGAGTGACGAGATGAACAATTAAAAAAGCCATTGAATTCGCAAACTCGACTGATCGTCGTTGTAACATATCCTTAAAAAAAAAAAAAGAGAAAAAAAAATTGAAATCAGCCCGCTCGAGGCTGGTCTTGTTACAAGCAATCAGTACACAATAAACGGCGCTTCGACAATAAGAGATACTAATAATTAATCATAGCGGTAATAAGAATAATGGTAATAATAAGAATAATGACAATATAACCGTAATAATAATAATTAATTATAATAATAATAATGAATAATCGCAGCAACGACAGGGTTTTCATACTATGGTGAGGTTTCACTTTTGCTTTTCATGAGCCCAATTTCGTGCAGCGGCAAAGATTACATTCCTATCGGCAGATCGTCCTGCAACGAAAGATGTGAATCGTAAGATTGAATGCAATGTGTATTGATGTGACGCGCAACGCTCGATACTATCGCTACACGCAATTGCTCACGATGCATCGTATGAAAATCCTATGTGACAGTAATAGCGTGTGACAATGCATAACAGTAGCGGTGTGTAACGTCACCGAATATATAAAAAACACAGGTATGGGACTCCGGCACCCCTTTAGTGGACGCTTTAACACTTAGCAAAAAGGTCCGCCGATCACCAATTGCGCAACGTTTGTTCTTAAAACAGCAAACGAAACACCAAAAACTACTCTCTAACAGCCATCTTCTTCTCCGCTATATGTAATTACGCAAAAAAGAAAAAAAAAACATTCGATAGAGACAATAATCAATATAAATTGCCTTAATTCACGTGTGGCGATAGTAGTATTATATTTTTTTTTGTTTTACTTTGATAGTACTTCTCTCACTAGACACGATTCAACATATAGAAAGTTTATCGTTATTATTTAATAATTATTATTTTATCATTTATATAATTATTATCTTAAAGCTGTCTAAAGGCTCGCTGCGTAGCAGGAGCATCATGTTCTTTTTTTTCTTTCATTCATTTTATATTACTTTGCTTATTCTTACGTGTGTCAGACGGTATCTCTTCATTTTTGTTTTTTTGTTTTTTTTTTTCTTTATATTTGTCTCTCTCTCTCTCGCCCTTTGCGTTTTGTTTTAGTTAGGTACATTTGTAGTCGTTCTCAATAACATGTTTCTGTTTCGTACGCGCTGTTTCGCGCGGGCATTTTTAGTAAGATAGTATCTCCTTTCTCTCTAGTCACCATAGACATATGTGTGTTTGTATTTATATCTTAATTATCTATTACTTCTGGATGATTTTTTTTTTTTGTGATTTGTAATTTGTATAGATCACAATGTCATACCATCTGCGCCAGTTAACGATTTTCTATGCCTCTTCTTTGTCGCTTACAACGCTCGGTTCGGACAATATACAATGCTTGTGCACAGATTGCAGGTTTGACCGACCTCCTTTTGAAAACAATACAACGCAACTCAGCAAAAGTTCGATCATGAATAGTAAACGCGTGAAATGTGGACGTGTAAAAGCTCGCTAACAATTTGTCGGGATGTATTTTGCCCGCTTCTCGTTAGCTAACAACACGTTTTATATATATATGCATATATATATATGTGTAACAAACAGTCGCTCGGTGCGTTTAAGAAACAATAAAATGAGAAGGACTAAAATTGAGAGAAAACTACACTTAAATTAAAGAGGATCGAGGTTTTTATCTCAATATTTATTTACTCGTGCGTATTTGAATTTGTTATTGTGTGATTTATATCTCACATTATATTCATCAAAACCTACGTGCTAAGTAAATTCAGACCAGCCGAAATTGTCGATTTTTTTTTTTTTTAGAAAAAAATGCAACTGAAGAATAATATATTATCGAAATATAGTATAATAAATTCATAGAAAATAAATAAAGTTTTACTTATCGCGTTGAAAATCTGAACGCGCCAATCACGCACTCAATCGAAATGTAATCGCGCCCAATTAAATAGTACTTTTAATATGCGTGTCTATACGTCTCTCTCTATACGCGTCGTTCAACGTTTATTCGCACCAGTGCGAAATATAGATTTTTATCGTCGGTTTGCCGTTTTAATTGGAAGAAACGCAAAGAAAAAACGGATAGATATCATTGTTGATATTAGCACAGCGTTGCAGAATCGAAGCGTATTAAGATTTCCTTTTCCTCTGGGAGATAACTCGATTGCGTTATTCTCCATCCGTTATTCTCTCAGTCGCCCGTCTTGTAATATTACTTCTTCGTTTCTTTGCCATTTGTTTTGTCTCATCTTTCTTCCTGTGTCGGCGGGAGGGACCCAAGCAACTACAGGCACAACAACACGATTCTCAATTCGATTGATCGTACATTGCTGGAATTGTGCAGTTGCCTGGGTCCGCGCGGACATTGGCATTTCGTTACAATTATATAGTTATATAGATTCTATATAAATACCTATTATGCATTCGTATAATACATACCTAATATGCAATTGTGTTAGAACTCGGCCATCGCTTAAATTTATGTAATTTAATTACATACACGTGCACATCGTCTCTTGTACCGTTCGTTCTTCGCGGAATAAGTATTTCATGGTGGAATATATCTCGTACGTGTCGTGTTATTCTGTGAATTCGGTGTGAAAATTGTCCAAGTTGCGTATTTCGTGATGTCCTGTGTGTGTGTGTGTGTGTGTGTGTGTATGTGTGTGTGTAAATGTATGCGCGTGTGTACATGCATGTGTATGTGTATTTCCTGCATCCTGTAAAAGTGCGCACTCTTACACGCCCTTTTATGAATGATTGCATGCGCATCTTTCGTACGAATCGATGAAACAGAATGTATAATATAATTAAGTTCGTATAATATACATATTAATATGTATTAATGATTTCATATTTTCTCGGCTAGCATCCGTTTTTTCTTTCACCTATATATTATATATTATCTCATCTCTCTTAATGGAGACGTCATTTTTAAACGAGTGTACGAAGTCGCGGTGCAGACAGTAATTATAAATATTAATTCGAATATACGATAATACGCGAATATTTTCGTTCTTTTCTTCTTTTTTTTCCGTTCAATTTAATCATAGTAAACTATAGCAAATTGTGTTACCGAGAAACGTAATGGAGTCGCAAGAGGTATTCAGCAATATTTTATCTACAATTCAAACTGCGACTTTTTGTTCGCGACGGGTGTTTGCCGAAAATATAGCGACTTGCTTTGAAACTTCTTTTATTTTGTTAAATCAATGAGAGACATGCGTACTGCCTACATAGAGATACGATACTTCTTTTTATTTTTTATTTTCCTCGCGACAACCCACACGCTTTTTTTTCCCTTCCTATTTCATCGTGATATAATCGTTAATATAACAACTATTTATTCATAAATTCTGAACGATCAAATTCAATTGTAACGTGATCCACACTACAGTCCATTTCCCGTTTAAGATTCTCGTTCATTCAACGCACACACGTGACAAGAAAAACGCATGGCGAATAAGCGCGCTCTCCGACTGTCTGAGAATGAAAAAAGGGTTAATACGATGAGAAAAATTAATAAAACCAAACAAACATGTGTCCGCAGAAAGCCAGGAAATGAACGGTAGTACTCATAACGTTAATCGATGGCAACTCGTGTTGGCCTAAAGACATCGCGCGATAATTATTATACTCTCGATCCCGTCGTTACATGCTTTTTTTTCTTATTTTTTTACTTTTTTTCTTTTTGTTATTCTGTGTTAGTCGCACGAGCGGCAGTGACTCGTTTTTTCCTCCGTACATACACACACCATCTATCTCTATCCCTTTTTCCCCCTCCATCTTCCATTTTCTTCATCTTCGCGCGCGCGTGAGATACGCCGAGAACTGTGTATTTAATAATACGTTACACTCGCCTGTCTTGCATTTTCTTTCGTTTTCTTTTTTTTATCAAATGTGGCTATACGAACATATATATTCAACAATCGGTTGATACTCTTTGCAATATAATGGCCATATTACAGGCGAGTTTTGGTGTTCGCGCTTGATGGCAATGTGACGATGTGATGCGACGGTGGCGATGACGATGACAGTGACGATATCTCGATGACGGCGACAGTGACAGTAAATGGTGTCGATGACAATGACGATGATGATACCGATGACCATGTCGATGTCGTAGCCGATGAATAATATGATGATGACGACGATGGCATAGACTCTGACAAGTTCTTTTACTTCGCTTAATGACTTGAAAACGAGTTTTTCGAGTTATAATTCCCAAATGTTCGAATTAAGTTAAAGCCTTTTTCACTTGATTAAGGGAGAGTCTAAATTTGGATTGGGGTTAGGCTGTGTGTTCGAGGATGGCGATGGTACCTGTGCCACCACCGAGCCCTTCCCCTCGGACAATACATTCCCTCCTCCACCGCCACTGCCACTGCTGCTGCTAACGCCACCGCCGCCCTCCTTCATCTTTTCGCAATAATCTGCGAATATATCACGGAAACGCGCCCAGGACTTTTCCGGCACGGTGATAGCTGTCCTGAAGTTCGTTTTCACCTGTAAAAATTGTAGCATCGCTTTGCACTATCGTGGACGTGATATTGATAAAAGATCTAGATTATGGTAATCATTAAAAATCTGATTTCGTTCCTTCTTTTATCGTTTTAGGTTTATATAGAACGAAGATAAATAATTTTTGCTGATTTATCTAATAAAATAACCGTAAATATTTCTTACTTTTAGAACTTATCTGCAGATATACGATAAACTCTTCTAGCAATATATAAGATATTGATAAATAGATATAAAATCAATTTTTTATGGATTAAATATTTTTTACTCGAAAAGTAAAATAAAAATGTATGGATAGAAAGGAGATATTAGCAATTTCACTGTTTTTGATATTCATATTTTATGTGCAAATAGCATGCACGTACCTCAGAAATTCTCATATAGATGCCACGGTTGTTCTGACCGATATCAAAATAGAAATTCTTGCTATCCACGCGCATATAACGGCCCTCCGGCAAATCGCCTTTGAAGCCACCGTCGTCCGTCCCAAATTCCTCGAGAAGGTCCGTTAACGCGTCACGAAATTCTATCATACCTTGCGCTGGTATTGCAATTTGCGTTCTGGGACCTCCCCGTGTTATCGTCTGCGACACCTGCAAACAAAGAATATTATACAAGTTATTTCACGCCAGTTTGTTACGCTGTATGCATTTATATCGCGAGAAATTGTTATACATATATCGGATTCCATATGACCCTTCTTCATCAATGACTCTAGAAGAGCTCTATTCGCGTTTTTTTTTTTTTTTATCCGTCGAAAAGAGCACACCTCTTGAGATGAAAGCCGACAAATTCTTCTTATGACTTAGCGTAGAAAGTAAGTACATTGACTGGTACATACAGGGTGACTCACCCGCAGGAAACGGCCGCGAGAATTCTCCTTGAGGTCCAAGTAATATCGCCTGTTATCCTTCACCATCATTTCTGACTTGAGTTTTCCGTCGTCTGGCACGTTCTCCGGATTTGGTGGACCTGATTATCAAGTTATTAGGATTATCACAAACGAAGACGGTTAATGGATTAAGTGTCTCTTCCCGTTACGACAGAGAGAAAAATTCAATACTAGACTACTCGGCAAATATTAAACAATTGCAGTGAATTAAAACAAATTCTAGATTACGCACTAAGACACAAATGTTCACATTTCGTCAACAGATTCCAAATTCAAGTTTCAATGTTATATATTTTATTAGTTATCGATACAGTCGCAATCAATTGTACTCTTCTCCATTCTAGTTTTGACGATATTATAACAACGTACCTAAAGATGCGTAAAAATCGCTAAACGTCGACAAATGGTCCCGAAATTCGGATGCTGTACTGAGTGCCAGATAGATTTGGCTTCTTCTCCCATCCGCTCCAATCTGAAGTAAAAACGATTACACAAAAAAGATTAATTTAAATTCCATTTATCTCAGATAATTTTATTAATGCGTGAGACAGATTTTACTTATGGATTTAAATTGAAAAAGTAAGATGCATACCTCGGCGACTTTGATAAACCTCCCACGTCTGTTTTGCTTTACATCAAGGTAGAACCTTTTGCTTTGAATTTGCAGCATTTTTGTCGCCAGTTCCTGCTCGCTCTGCTGGCCTTGCTGACCTGTAACATAAACAAATATAATTCATTAATGCTAATTGCATGCAGCGGCTTGCATAATAGCGGAATTCAATTTAAAAATAGATTGCTGAATATCTCACTCATTTCGTAAAATATGATCGCTTATGCTCATAGTGTCTTTTTTAAGAAGAATAAATATCACTAATATACATTCGTATATCCTTATTTCGAAATTTTTTAAATTAAATATTTAACGCGTTGCTATGCGGCCGAAAGGTGTATAATATTATTTAGAATATATAAGAGAATTAGTATAGATTCGCTAAATTTAACATCAGAAAAGAAGCCGTTAAAAGATGAAGGAAAAAAAAAAAAACTCTTGATCACAATTAACTTAAAATATTCTATTGATTTCTAATACTGCTCGGTGTTGTTGTGATTTTTCGGAGAAACGCAATTTAATGAGAAAGGATCGAAACGGGGTGTCGGAGATGGAAATGGGAACGAGACAAGGATAGCGAGATCGGTAAAGAGGTGACCCAGTGCTTATTGGGTCACTCTATGCTTGCGACCTCCTCCATCGGTTTTCCTCGGGTCACGTCTCTTTTCGGCTACCGAAGCGATATCAGAAAGAAGCTGAAAATATTCGGAACGTGTTAATCGCCGCGCAATCCGCTCCCTGCAAATGGCCTATCCTGTCAGTCGAAATAGAACAAGTAGTTCTCGGTACAACACACGCTAGAGCGATGTTGCTAGTCCTCATCGATCAATAACAGCTGCACCAGAGGAGAGGTCAACGATCCCTTTGGTACCCCACTATCACGATCAGATATGTCTTTTATCACTTTTTATATTACTTTTCCTTCCTTCTTATCCTGAATTTGCTACTCCCCGTTGTGTGTACGCATGTGTGTGTGTGTGTGTCTTGAATAGATTATTCATCCCGAACTCGCTTCAAACGCGCGAGAACTCACGCCAGCGAGATGCAAATGTAGATTACATAGTGGTGGAAAACTCGAAGAACCTTACGTAGAATCTTTCATTGGAAAATGCAATTCTTTTGAATAGTTTAACTTCTCTAACGAGTGTTTTTGTTGTCAAGTTTGTTAGCCAGATTTCTACGTATCTTTTTATGGTACTTTATAGTACTTTTATAAGTTCTCTTCCAGATCATTGCGTGGGCAGCATCAATTCAAATAGTTAAAGAGCAAGTTAATAGAACACAGTTTTACAGACTGTTAAATTTTGTGATGTTACAAAATTGGTCACTGTTCTACTTTTGTCAAAATATAAAAATCTAATGGCACATGTAGTGAGATAAAAATAAATGTAATATAATACAAGCATATTTCAAGAATATAAAACCAAAATAATGATAAAAATACATTAGAAGAAAAAAATTCGTTTTAATTATTATTAAAAGTAGGAAGATTAAATAATAGAAGTTATCTAACTGACACGGCCAGTTTTCTTGCAAAAATATTTAGGGAAGTAATTAAATGGTCAATGAGCTAATGTCAATCGTTCTTTTGTTCGACAATGCATTTGATGTCACAATAGCAAAAATAAGGAACGATTTGGTTACTTCATCTTGAAAGAATAATATGATTGAGGATGCCGGGGATTTGGAGTGCGAAATGAATTGGAAATCTGCGCGAAGTGTGTTTCGATTTATTGATCGATCGTCACGATCGTTAATGTGGCTTTCCATCGTATTATTACGTACTGGACTGTTGCAGATTGCCTGGAATTGGGACAGGGCTGAGATCGCCCTGGAAAATCCTGCTCTTGAACATCCTGTCGATACTACGGTGGTCTGTGCACCTGTACATAATTCGCGCTCGTGTGCGCGCGCGCACGCAATATTCGGTGTCCTTTCTCTTGAATTTAAGAACCGTGTCGCGCTAGATCGTTAAAGCCAGGCCGAACAAAACCGCATTAATTGACAAATGCCTCGTCACTTGTATTGATTTTTTCTGTCTACTCCTCGCCTTTCCCTTCCTCTTGGTCGCAGCTTTCCTCGTATTTCAAGCACAGTAAATTCTTCGCGGCGAGATTTTTCATTCTTTACGTCTGGAGACGAGTAATTCTACACACGTGTCCTTCTCCTCCAAGTTCACTCTCATAGACTTCTCGTTCATGTGTTTCCGTTCATGAACTCCTGGTTCAGTGCATAGCTCTCGTTGGAAAAACTCGAGAGAAAGATTTCGCTCCTCCATATTCGATAACTTAATTGCACGAATCTTTCCCAACTCCATTCGTGTTAAATTTTGAATGTGCTTTCGCGATGATAGAGGCGCGAGGATCCTCCACTGTTCTCAGGTCGATCGATGAGTGTATCGGGACCATCAGGTTGGCGGTGACAAGAGAGCACTCTTTTTTCTTTTTTTAATCTTCTAATTTCCAGCAGTCATCCCTTTCCTCGATACTGACCGTCTATCGATACCTGCTTGTCCTCGCCTGACAGCTCGAGGTTAAATAACGACAACGAGGACAAAACAAGTCTCGCGTGCACTTGTCTCGCGAAACCTGCATTTTCACCACGTTGCCCTATATTTCCCGGAGGCTTCTCTCTCCGCTTGGTCGATGACTGTTGCATCACCACTACCGCATTCCACTCCCCTGCACCTTCGTTGCGCGTAAGGTGCTCCTCCTCGGCTTGCTCCCTCGGTTGCCCCCGTGATCGGCGTCCACCGTCGATGTCACGTCAATCCGCGTCCGAATCTGACCTTCCGATTATCGGCCTGATATCGACGGGCTGGAGAGCACCTTTCAATCCGCTCGTGAATTCAGTTCGGCGCAATTTCGCACGCAAATCACGCCTCTCCTCCGCCGCTTCGAACAACTGCGTCACTTTTTACAACGACACTCCTCGAATCTTGTTTCCTTTTGCGGCGTGCATTCCTAGAATCTCGTACAATTCGCGAATACACTCGCGATTTGATTTTCTCGCATTCCTCCTTCCGCCCGTCGTCTTTTCATGCACATGCATAGAACGACGTAGATACTTTGCTGATGCAAAGGATGTCCCATGCTGAAAGATGTCTGTGCGATATATACAGCAGTAATGAAGTAGAACGGCGGAATTTATACGAATCCCGTGCCATCCTTCTTTTTCTTCAATCGATTTTTTTCTCTAACGTTTCCTATCTTTTTTCGTCTCCCTCTTCTTTCTTTTCTCTCCGGACTCCACCCTCGATTCCTTCTAGGTCACCATTTATTACTCGGCGACTTGCCGTTTCTCATTGAAGCTTTTGATCACGAGCGACAGCGTGCAGGAAAATGGAGGAAAGCACTGTCTGTGACACCATTCATGAGAATAGCTTTCGTACTATAACACAAACAAAACATATATAGTCTATTTTGCGATCAATTATGAACATACGACGTCATCATCTTGCTGGTTTACAGAGAATATTTTTTTTCGCATAGCCGACAGCTGGAAGATCCTTTCGCAAGTGTCCAGATCGCGATGAATCACTTGCAAGTCCGAGTTTTCCTTTTAATCCATTCGATCTGGAGAGGCAGAGAGGGAGAGAAAGAGAGAGACAATCAAATCATATCAAAGTGATTTCGATTTGGCGGTTTATTACTGTCGCTCCTGCTGTTTTGTCCATTTTTTTCTCCTCTCTCCGAGAATCAGCTGTTGTAAATTAATATCGTGAAGTCGAGAATTAGTATCTTGAAAATTTGTACGACATATCAAGATGACTCTTAGCTGGAACTCTTATACAATCGAGAAGAATCCTAGCTGACACGTTTTTAAATAGCCTCGCAAAACTAGTGTGCCGTGCAAATTTTCACAGGTCGCTTTCGACGACCTCGTTGAACAGACCTCCTCCTCCGAGAATTTTCACTCATCAAACGCTTCTCGTCGATAAACGATTCTGTCAACTAATGATTAGCGCGTGTCCGTGCAGGGACGCCCATTTCGGTTTCTCACCCACCGCTGGTCGCATCGACGTTATGCCGTATTTCACTGCACAATTGCATAGGGCGCGAGCGTCGGGCGCATCACCATTTCGCGAGCGCGACGTAACATCGTCGTCATCGCCGTCGCCTTCGACGGCCGATAATGAGTCTTCGTCCCTCTCTCGCGATCGCCCTCCTCGTCCATGTTTATTGAGCCCGGTCATCGTATCGGAAATTCCCCCGAGGATGACGCATCATCGTCGCGACGTCTTTCCCTCTTCGTAACCGCTGGTTACGCGTGTCTCAGCTTCCGGAATCTGTTGTAAATCTGTGTATCGAGGACGGGTCGCGGATCTGTCCGTCCAAACGGGGGAGCGACGAGAAGTTTTTTCATAGACCACCGGCGACGACGACGACGACGACAGCGGCGGCTGCGAACGAAGGCGACTGCTGGTGCATTGATCTCTGCGTCTGAAGCGCGGCCTGTGGCGTTCTGTACCGACCTGCCTCAATGTGAATCTCAACGCCGACTCCTCGCCGTGCCTTCCTCCTCCCTCCCCCCCCCCCCGCCCTCTATCTATCCCCATCACCCTGCAGAATAAGCCGCTGCTTCACCAGCACCCGTCGCTTCCGGCATAGATCGGAACAGAACAGACGTTCACGTCGTGCAAATTGGAAAAAAAAAGTGGACGATCACATTTATATTTGGAGCAACGTGGAATTCAGAATGTAGATTGCAACGCTGAGCTCCCAGAAATTAATGACAAAGTCGATGTGATCAGTAATTTTCTCTCACAATCACATTACGATTAGTTGTGCACTAATCTATTGAATTATGTTAAGTGGTCGAAACGTAAAGATCAGTTGGTCGAACGGAAAATATGTCTGGACACGAGCCATGATCCCTTTTATCCTATTTGCGAATCCATATAAGAGCCTTATACAAAGTTTTGTGTTACAACGAAATGATTTATTTTCCAAGTTCATAGAGCAGAACATATTTACGGAATATTCTATTGAATGAGATATGTTTTTCTCTTTGCACAACATTACATAATATTGTGTTAAAATTTCTATTTCACAATGTCATTATTTATTTGCTGCAAAGAGATTATTGATTAAATTATTTCTGTCAAGTTCTCTTTCTTTTTAAGTGTTACGTCATTCGTTAGTTTCTGCAATGATATTACTAATTAGATAAAAGAATCTTCATTAATTAATTAATTGAGAGATTATTACTATGAAGAGATTAAAGAATTTTACTCTCAAGAAATTGAGGGAATTATTATCATGGATATCTTTTCTCGTAAATATTTATAATAAGGCATTTGCATGAAAATGCAGACATTTATAAATTGCCAAAAGCTTTATTCAAATCTAAATCGTCCGCGTTTGCAGAGACGTTGAGTCATCCCGAAAATATTTCTAAAAGCAGTCGCAATCTAAATACATTCCAGTTTTTGATAAATTTTCTCAAAGCATAATTCGACTATAAAATTCCTTAGCGAAAAGATAAGACGTATATATTTATTTTTGAAACAGGAGACAGTGTGTTGTATGCAAAATATATTTTAGTTATATTATGAATCATGATTATTCGCTGATAAAGACATCATATTTGATGTCGCTCTGACGTTTCACCTATCTTATCATGATTATCAGCGTCAAGTTACGCTCATAACTTCTGAATCGAATACGATTCTTGGAACGAACATGTGTCAATGAATCACACGTGATTCAGATTCAGCAACTGTCTCTATACATTAGCTGTACGAGAATAGCAAAGTATTTTCGTACTCCCCTCAAGGCGTACTTAAATGAGATGTACTTAAATACCTTCCGGATACCAATACTGTATTTTTTCCATAGTGTCACCCCAATCTTTCGGCGGTAGATTCTTGTTCCGAGATATTTCCACAATCCGTTCCATGTTTGGCGCGAATCCTCGACTGATAATGTCACCCTTTCCCCTCCCCCTTCCTCCTCCCCAAGAAGATACAAATTCACTATAAAAATGTTTCGCGTCTCGACACCGTTACCGGTCGCAATTAATTTTGTTTCGTTTCATGCACTCGCAGCAAGTCCAAAAATAGTCTTCCCTGAATTTCGGTGAATTCATTCGATGCTATGCAGCAAAATACATACTGATTTGTACAATGTTTTCTCGTTACACACACTTGTCTCTTTGATAAAATTTTCGTTTACTTTCCATTACGTAGGATGCTGCACGCAAGCTGTAAGGAAGTAAGGGACAAGTTAGCAGCACAAGAGTTTTACACGTGCCAGTCATCGCGTTCGTCATGACTGACGTAGAAACCACTTTCGAAATTTCATAGCATCCAACTCAAACGCACCGAAATATATTGATTTTTATGTTAAAAAAAAAAAAAAATTCAACGAGCAGACTTTCGCGGAGTTCCATCGACGGCAACGACGAACCGACGACTACTTGCGCCAATTCGTGTCCGCACAATGATATCTCGCGAGGAAAGATCTCGTGAAAGTATTCGCGGAAACGAACACGCGGTGCACTGTGATCGGCGCGGCCGAACGACGAGGAAAGATGTCAACGGTATCGCGTCGGTACGGTTACTATACAGTGACACATCGCGTTTCGCGCGAAGGGAAGTTTAGTCGCCGTCGTCGCCGTGTGTCTCGCGTATCACCGGTGAAAACAGTCATGCATCGAACGCGAAATTGTACGCGAATGACGTGCCAGTCATTCATGGAGCCCGCCGTCATGCCAATGGAATGTGTGCATCATGGTGGCGGCGAGCAAGCGCGGGCCAAGCCACGATTGTTTAGTACCGGCTCTCGGCTCCGTGAGCGACACTCCGCCACGTGTTCCGCGGGTTAAATCACAGCGCGCGCAGCGACGAGACGACTTCCCCTACCAGCGGCGCTCGCGCCTACTGACGACACGGCGTATGACGTCACGACCAGCTGATTGCGCTCTAGTACCGGCGCCCTACTGCCGCGCGCGTTGTCCCGCTTCCGGCCGCAGTACTCCGATCTGTATTCTGCTCGATTTCGTTCCATTTGTCCATAAAAATTTGTTTCGGAAAATCAATAGTTTCTATTCCCCTTCGTTCTGTTTTTGCTTTTGCAAAGTTGGGTGCAACAATGGAAATCGAAACGTAAACTGGGTACATTAACCTAGAATTTGTCACATTAACAAATTTAATGTAAGAAAAACACTTTTTGGACAAGTTGAAAGATAGGATGTGCGAAAAATAGGATTGTGTAATTGATATATTGCATATTTTTCTATATGTGCCTCTTTGAATGGCTGTTATTTTTGTAGTGCATAGACTATAGCTTTATAAGTTCATGATTTGATCATATATATCGTTTAATCATATTTAATCATTTTTTATAGTCTGTTATACGTTCAATTAGGAAAACAAAAAAGAAAAAGAACATCTGATAACTTGAATAAATCCCATTGTAGATTATTTCTGTACTATTCAAAGATAGTACTTAGTATTGCACAATAGTAGAAAAAATAGAGATATTTATCCACATTAATTTGATATATTCGATAATAAACATAAATTTATTTTTATATTATTGAACTATTTATAACAAAATTATTTAGTGAAGTGAAGAATGGCTTTGACAGTAAAATACTTACCAGAATCAAAGTCAGCTCCTCCAGCATCCATGCCGCCTGGATTCCCATATTCTGTAATAAAAAACAAATGTGATTAATAAGAAGAAAGAATTAAGTAAATATCAATCAGCATTTAGATTAGTAGTTAATGGACTTTAACAGGATGTTAAAAAATATAACTGTAATGCCATTAAAGTAATTATGATAAAAATTATATTGCAAATAATAAACAAATTTGCTTTTGATTAATACTTTTGAGTAATTAAATAAAGTACAGATTAGTACACAGTTTCCATTGTAACGAAATATGAATAAATTCCCAGCTTATGCCTCATAGTAACATATGCATGACTCTAAATATAATAGAATTCTAATATAATATATTAAATTCGAGACAGGGATAGCGTTACAGAATTTGGAGAACAGGTGTAATAAGATATTTTGCTGTAAATTGCAAACAGAGTAATTATTGAGAAATATTTAAGTATAATTCATCAGAGTTGTACAAGTTCAATGTTACAGGCGTGAAACCTTATGCATCTTATGTTAATTCAGTTTTCACTATTACTAAAAAAGACATGAAGCATCATCATTTTTTTTAAGTTTCTCTACATATATCTATGTTTTTTTATTTTGATTTTAATTTAAGATATTATTTTAAACGTTAATTTCATTTTTTATATTTAAAACGAAAAAGATATATACATCATTAAAAGACAAACTTGTATAGATTATTTTTTGGTAAATGCTGTATTAAAATCTAAACTAATCCCAGTTTCTACCAGAATTTTGTTATATTTAGAGTTATCCATATGTTGCTATGGAGTGTGAATTGGAAATTTACTCATGTTCATTCTAATTCAAGATAAATTTTCACAGAAATTATTGAAGTTTCTGTGAATGTTTCATCCATAATTGA
The DNA here is from genome assembly GCF_040581485.1 of Linepithema humile. Classification (NCBI taxonomy): domain Eukaryota; kingdom Metazoa; phylum Arthropoda; class Insecta; order Hymenoptera; family Formicidae; genus Linepithema; species Linepithema humile. Next base: position 6,092,832 of record NC_090128.1, on the reverse strand, counting down.
TTTACGCATACAATCCACTCACTAACATTAAAATGCTAAGTATAATTTAATTAGCAAAATGAAATGAAGGAAGAAAGAGTACGTGTGTGTGTGTCAATGCTGCGCAGCTCACACGACACGAGGCAAGAAGCATGAAAAATGAGGTTAGGAGCGAAGAAGGTGCGCGCGTGTGTCGCGTGAGAATCGAGAGGGAGAGAGAGAAAGAGAAAAAGAAGGAAAGAGAGAGAAGCAACTAGTAAAAGAGAAAGGCAGAACTTGAATTTTGGACACATAAAAAACATAAGAGCGTTGCTCAATGTTTCGAGACGCGTTATTAGTTTTTTCGTTCCAACGTTTATGTATTATATCGCGAAAAGGGAAGAAAAAGTGGTAAGGAATAAAGAGAGAGAGGATCGTCCTTGATATGTATAAACTTTACATAATTTGTGCTCGACTGTATGGTCGATTTTGGTTGCACACATATGCACCGTAGGGTAGATAAATAGGTATAGATCGAAGCTGAATTACATCACACTTGCGCTCCTCCGCGGATGGGACGATTCCACTCGTTTATCATGTGGCGGCCGCAATTGCTTTATTCGCGCAATCGGGACGCATTTTTGACTCAATTCACGCGATTCGCTCATGAAAAAAAAAGCGAACGCTGCATAGAAAATCGGCATTGCGACGCACGATAGCAGTCGGAAGTTGCGAATATTCGACTCCACGAAGGTAGAAAAGAGAAAGAGAGAGAGAGACAGAGAGAGGGGGGGAGAATGGAGGAAAGAGAAAACATGCAAGGAACGATGAAGGGAGAGCGAAATAGGAGGGAGGGGGGGCTTGCGGCCATAAGGAGCAAGAGAGCGAAGCGCGGAGGGACGAAAGGGGCTATCTTCTCGACCGATATGCAGCCGGCCATCTTGAATCCTGGGTGCCGTTGAAAAATTCTCTTTACACGGCGCTTGACAGGACCGGTAGCGAAGTTGCGGAAGACGATAATCGTGCATGCACGCTAGGGATTCAACGCGCACCCTTTTCTCGCGATAGAATACGTCTCCGGGTCCCTCGCGACAACGGAGGGGATAGGAGCGAGGGGGGGAGGGGGTCACCATTGCGCTAGCTCTTGTAAAGCTCCAAGGCAGACAAAACTCCGGAGTTTATCGCGTGTAGACACACCGCGATGTATAAACGGCGGAGCCAGCCATAAGGCCGAGAAGCCACGGGCGAAAGAGATGTCGATCCGTGCACATTTCGTCCGTTCGATGCGACGCCGTTAGGACATAGCGGTTGAGCGACCGCGAGGCGAGTACAGGAGGGAAGAGAAAGAGAGAGAGAGAAACGCACGGCAACACAGAGAGAATGTTTGGCTACGGCATTTCGCCTAGTTGTTCTTACTTTGCGGCTGATCGTCGAGGCTTTCCCGGTCGGACATTGTGCTCCTTGCAACACGCTTCCCTCTTAATTACAATTTCACACGTCGTCGTCCCTCGACGTCTTCTTTCCAGTGGCGGGTCCCCGGCGATCGGAGAGTGAGAGAAAAAGAGAAAGAGTGTACACGAAGAGTAAATAACGAGAGAGAGAAAGATAGAGAGAAAAAGGAGAAAGAAAGAGATCCCCACGACACACTAGTCCGTGAAGGCGCGCGCGAGACCCCTTCGAGACGACGGCGACGACGATAATCTCTCTTTCTGACCACCAAGCGAGCTAGCTGCACACAAAACCCAAATGTGTATCTTCCTTCACTCTGTAACCAGCACAGCGTACTGCGAATTTTACACTTTCTCGTTTTTTCCTTCGACCTTCCACACACCACGGCCCGACCGCCGACCGACCGTCCGACCGACCGACCGACCGTCCGTCCACGGCACCAGTCGTCACCACCACCACCGCACGCGCTCGCCTAGCTCGCTCGCTCGCTCTACGCCGACACACACCGCCACTCTACCGCACGCTCGTGCTGGTTCCCGACTAGCGCTCGCACTCGCTCGCTCGCTTGCTCGCTCGTCTTTCGCTCTCGCTCCTCCACCTTTTCACCAATCCCCCCTCCGCATGCGCGATCGGTTGATGCAAGAGGGACAACAGAAGGATGAAAGGGAAAGAGAAAGAGAGAGAGAGAGAAAGAATATGGCAACGCGTGTATAGAGCTTTATTATGCTTTCTTGCAACGATATATATATACATATATATATTTATATATGTAATGCATATTAGTCAAAGTTGCTAATATAAACGCAATATATTTCTTTTTTTCCTTATCTTTTAGCGTTTGTCTGTTCCGTAACTGCAAATTTCACACGATGGCTTTTGAGGTATCTATACATGCGATATGTTCGATATATCGAATCGATTCTTTGTGCATACTCGACAATTCTACATACAAATGATTACTAGCATTTCAATATATGTATTGAAGAAGCACGACATTCATAAAGATTATTTTACGCGTTTTAAAGCGTGTTTAAAAAAGAAAAAGTTTTTGTGCAGAAAATTTTGCATTACATGTTGGTATTATAATGCATAATAACTATAGATTATGCAATGTATAATTTCCACCAATCACGTTTCGTTGAAGTTGTCAGTGGATGACCAATCACTATTGAGGCATGTGTTAACAGATTGACCAATCAGATTTATTTAACTCACTTCATTTCATTATGTTTTGCTAAATAGATATTCCCTTCTCATAAACACCGGTTATTTTTTAGTCTATGATTCAAAGAGACGCATAACCTTTATTCTAACGTAACTTTACGCTGGAATAAGTTATTTCACTCAAGTTTCCATAGAAAGAGGATATATATATTTAAATACGTAAGTATATAACATATATTATATGCTTGTTTTATCATATTAATGATTTATAAGATATATAGATACTTTTGTAAACTAATTAAAATGTAGTGTTTATTTATCTCATACATTATTTCCGTTAACTAAGAATGTAACCTTTACAATTTTTTTTAGCGAAAATGGACATTCGTCCAAATAATACTATTTATATTAACAATTTAAATGAAAAAATCAAGAAGGAGGAGCTGAAGAAATCATTGTACGCTATTTTTTCTCAATTTGGTCAAATTTTGGATATTGTGGCACTAAAAACACTGAAAATGCGTGGACAGGCCTTTGTTATTTTCAAAGAAATAGCGAGTGCGACAAATGCCTTGAGATCTATGCAAGGCTTTCCATTTTACGACAAACCAATGGTAAGAATCAAATAAAATGTTTATAATTTTGTCTATATGTTTGTATTTATAAAAAGAAATACTATATTCTGCATATTATAAATCATACAAGTGTGTATTAACTGTTTAAAGAGCTACATACATCTAGAACAAAACTAGAGTCATGTTTGAGAATTTTTTTTGTGTATAAGAATTGTTTTTTTTTTAAACCTTTCTATATACATTTAAAAAGTCATTATTTTATCTCTAATTTCTAACAATTTTATTCAAAAAATTTTTTAAATAATATGGTTATTTGCATAAGGTAGTTTTTTAAAATCATTTGTAGTATCAGAGATATCTCTGTCACTTTTTATTTGAAACAAAAAGAAAAAACAAAATGGTCTTCTAAAGTAGATAAATAATGAAAATTTCAGGGAATATCCTTCAAGAATAGTACTTTCAATTAAATATATTTTTGAAAAATTGATTTATTTTACCTACATAGATGTATGTAGCCTTTTAACAGGCCTTTATACAGGCTTTTGCAAACAAAAGTATATTTAATCAGTAAATTTCTACATATATATGCTTATAATTGTTATAAGCATGCTCTCTTATAGAAAAAATACTTGGTATTTCATAAAAAGTGAAAGAACTTGTCATGAATAATCTTATAATCTTGTAATTTAATTTTATGCAAGAAAAGTTTTATTTCTTGTTACTGGAAAAATAAAAAATATTTATATGTTAAAGGGTTATATACAGGGTGTCCCATTTTAAAAACCCCACGTGAATAACTTTTCAGAGAGACAAATCAATTGGTATAAAGAAAACACATAGTTGCTTTCAAGAAAAAAATTTGTAATTTGCAACATGCAACTGCATACTTTTTTTTAAAACCAATGTGTTTTCTTTATATCAATTCATTTGTTTCATTATTTTGTGCATAAAAGTATTAAGGTAACATTCTCAAAAACTGAATGTTTTACAAGATATTTTATATTTTATGTCAAAATATTGTAATTTACAAGCCTCATAACTCGAAAAGTACTTAATGAAAAATAACTTCATTATAGTGTTTTGAAAAGCTCTTGACACCAGCTATTAGATTTTGGAATCAAAAATAGGGTGTTCTATTTAAAAAAACAAAGTTGACTTCCATATGACCTTGGCGTGTACACCCTAGGTTAAACCAATGTCATCATCGGATGTCCCCCTCCAAACAACCCAACAATTTTGGTCTAAATCATTTTTCTTGAAAATGTTTCTCTGAAAAGTTATTCACGTGGGGTTTTTAAAATGGGACACCCTGTATATAAGGGTTATGATACAAAAAATTATTTTTATCTTTTTCTCTTTTATTTTTGTAGAGGATACAGTATGCTAAAACTGACAGCGATATAATAGCAAAAATGAAAGGTACCTTTGCGGAACGTCCAAAGAAACCGAAACGAGTCGTCCCAGCGGCGGATGAAGAAGCCAAACGTGCTAAAAAACGCGCGAAAGAACAAGCAAAACATTCACAGCAAGTTGGCTATCATGCCGGTGTGCCCCAACATCCAGGACTCGTTAATACCGCTGTTCCAGAGCAACCTCCAAATCAGATATTATTCTTAACAAATCTACCAGATGAAACTAGCGAAATGATGTTATCGATGTTGTTTAATCAGTTTCCGGGCTTCAAAGAGGTGCGATTGGTACCTAATCGGCATGATATTGCGTTTGTCGAATTTGAAAACGAAGTTCAATCGGGGGCAGCAAAAGATGCTCTTCAAGGTTTCAAGATTACACCTTCGCATGCAATGAAAATATCATTTGCAAAGAAATAGGTTTGTAATTTTGTTTTATTATTAATAAATACGATGGCGATATTTAAACAAGATGTAAATTGAATTTCGTTCGTATGATAAATATTACTAATATTGGCTAATTGTCCCAATATTATGTAATAGAAAGTATTTTGCCTAGTGTCAGATTATTTTTTTTACAGTGGATTTCAATGAATACAATAGTTAGTTTTGTAATTTGTCATTCCGTATGAACTCTCCGATAATTGAAACATTTAAGTTTAAAAAAATATATAAAAAATATATAAATTACTGCAAATTTTGTATATTGTATTGATTTTTTCGAATATTTTTGCTACAAATTTGTACTTTTTTGAATTTTAGATATAAAATGTGTAAAAAATTATATATACCTGTATATATATATATATATATGTACGTATATCTATATGTATTTGTGCATATGTATTTGTCATGTTTGCATATCATATATATATATATATATATATATACGTATCTTATATACATATTATATATATAATACAGAGCAAAATAACAGAAACAATATTTCTTTTTTTAGAACTCCCATTTGCTATATTATTGTAATATATTTTCCAATAGATTATTTTATAAATTTACGAAATTTATAAAGAAAATGTTTAAAACGATTATTTAGAAATACTGTAAATTTTAAAACATATTGCATCCGAGTTGCACGTGTAGACAAGAATACATATAATACGCGTGACTATATACTATACATATAAAAATAGTAATTATATTACCGTACACTTAAAAATAATGCATTACTACAATAAGATTACGATTCACTAAAGTCGTCCAATAATTAACATATTTCTCTATTGTAAAAGCCTGATAGTTTTAATTATTTTTCACATTTTACATATTAGCCCACTAAAGACACACAAGTTCCTATCACAAAATAAAATAAAATCGTACAAAATTATCATGCAATGATGACTGACGTTTTATAAGTTTTATTTATTATTTTACAACAATATCGACAAATATTACGTAGATCATATATGTTGCATGATATATCATATATGTTACTTTCAGAAAATAGAGAAATTTTGGGAATTAACACATTTTGATGATCATTGTAGTCTATTGTTTTTTGTAATTTTTATGTGATAATGTTTATTTACCTTTATAAACTTGTGTATCTTTTATCTTTTGTAAAGATCAGAAGTAGAGATCAGATTGATATATTAATCAAATCTCGCGAAAATATATTATTTGATTAAATCTAGCATATACGCCTTTATGTGTGTATACATATACAGAAAGACAAAACTTTAATCGCACGTATTATTGTGAAATCAGATTAACGTTTTACATAAATTCGCATTATATAAAATTTTTTTCGTTTGATACTTAAACACCACTAACAGGAATCTTTGCTGATAATTTGCCATGTTCGATTATTCGATAAAAAGAAGTTAATGTAAATAAATCTTATTTCAGTATCAATAAGTTTATTAATATTGGAAGTTTAAGAGTGAGTTTTTAGCGATTTTATCTTTAAAAATAATAAATCACCTTGAAAAGTTTTGTTTTTAATTTATTATTTCAGGACGTTTTTGGTTGTAAAATTATTTGTATTTGAAATTCCAAAATATTTTAATATTTTCAGACGAGATTAAGTAATATTATATTTTATGATATACAATAAAAAAAGAATAGAAATGAAAGAAAGTGTATGTACAGATATAACGCATTTGTTTTCCTGTTTTCTAGTAATAAGATAAAATCGATTATTTTTAACACATATCGATAGAACAAAGGAAATTAATTTTTTGCGGATCGAATTTAATTAATTTCGAATTAATTTCGATAAATAAATTAATATTAAATATTCCATCCTTATTTTAACTATCGAATTTTATCGCTATCGATTAAGATAAATACAATAAATTACTGTTGTTTAAGAAATTTGATGAAAATTAGAACAAAATAGTTTGCTAATTATATATTGCTTCAACTATCTGCTATGCGTAGGATTGTCGTAAAGCATAATATCGAGTTTATCTCGATAAAGGATCGAAAAGATTAAAAGGATATGATAAAAATAATTAAGAAATAATCCGTCATCTAATGTTCATTAAAAAGTGGAAATTGAACGAAAATTATGCTTGAGAAAACGTGCGATTTTTACGATACTTTTACATACACACTCACAAACAATACACACATACACGCACAAATTTTAAGTTGCAAATGCAACACGGAATGCAAATGTAGACTTAAATAATTTGTTTCCATCTGCGATTTTGCGATGAATTTGCGCAAATTGTAATCAGCCTTGCAATGGCAACAGCTTACAGTATAAATAGTTATAAATAATATAAGTAATATACATAATATATTCGTCTATATTATAAGTAGATATTTATCAATCAATTCGGAAGTTTCTGGTGGATTAATTTACAATTATAAAATGAGTTAGCATCTGTTATTGTCTATTGTATGGGAAGTCTTTTCGGAGCGTATGAAATGATAAATTAGGCTCAATGATAAAAAGCAGCGTAAATAAGAGTGCCAAGAAATGTCAGGAAAATATAGAATATTTCCGGTGATGGGAATATTGTGCCATTGCAGGCTTCTTTAAGACAGAGCGAGCATTGCTCCATTCTGACCATTCTATTCTTTAGCGTTTTGTTCATTGCCTGACATGGATAAACGGCTTCCGTCTCGGCCATTTGGCATGTTCTTACAGTCACATTTTGGTCTCCGACTGGAAAAATACATCATATTTATGTTAGCTATCATATGTTATATATCACTATATCGATCACGTTTCGCTTTGCGCGAACGTTTGCAGCTACTTGCCATAAAGGACCATTTTAGCACAGGCCATGTGGTGGGGAGTGCGATAATTTTGTAGCGATTCAGCGACTTCGAAAAGTGGAGCGAACGACCTGAGAATATTGTGCTGCTTGATGATTCTCTGCCATTCTATCATCTTCGGAAGTGTACATTCAACGGGATGCAACGAGTGTACTGTCAAACCGGAACCACAATTTTCGTCCGACAGTGATGTGCACATGTAGCATTTCAGCACATTCTCTATAAAAAGGAGACGTAAATAACAAGTCGTTTTGCGCAAATCAAAGTGGTTGTACCGTATATTACACATATTGATGAGTTATTTTTTTTTTTTGCGAAATGAGAGTAAACAAATAATATCCTCTTTAATATTAAAAAAATAATAATAAAAGTTTGTCTTTCATATAATTTTACGTAAAACTACGTAATACTACGTTTTTTGAGAAAATTGTTTTGTTTCTGTATGAGAAGTTCTTTTAGATCTTTTTGGTAATCTTGGAAAAAGTCGGGCAAGAAGATCAAAATGGGACAGTGTACACACACACATATATATATATATATAAGTGTATATACATATACTTACATCTATACAATGAAGGGTGGCTATTCTTTAGATCGCAATGGCAACATGGCGCCAAACGACGCGATACCCTTAGCTTTGTATACACCGTCGTTATGTATGTATGTATATATATATATATATATATATATATATATATATATATATATTGACGAAACTTTCTTCATCTACGTCTTTTCTCTCTTTGTTTTTTAACAAATATTTTTCACGCACGTTATATATTTCTTTAGCGGATATCAAAGATCTCGCGTAAATATCTCAATTTCTCAAATATCGTAATTGTTATTGTGCAAAACACAATGCCGACAAAAATTGCGATTAAATTAATTTTAATTATAATTACATATACATATATTATCTTATATATGGATAATTATAAATTTGGCAGAGTTTTAAACTTATGAAGCCATTTCTATGATAATAATGACTATATGTCGACTAGATTAGAAATTAATAATTATATTTTTTATAATAGTAATCTAGTTTTACGTATACATCGACAAAAGCTTTCTTCTTTACGCAACATTTCTCTTTTTCTTTATCTTTTAAAAAAATATTTTACGACGAGTTATAATTTTTTTTTAAGGTTTTAGATATGTTTTCGCTTTCGGTAACGTATTATTATAGATATAAATTGATGATTACCTGAATAAACTTTCACAACGAGGGCTGAAGCGATGAGTAGTATTGCAATTCTTCGATGCATCTTGCTTTTTTGTGATCGATGTGTTTTTATCCTCTCGATGATAAAAATACAAATTAGACGCTTTCAAGGGGTAGCACTTTTCGGAAGGGGTTGTCGTCGTGTAGACAGACTGATCGCGAGTACGACTCTGCGAGCTTTCTGTATCCTGCGCGTTACTCGCCCTCTATTTTCTCCTACCACGTTGCCCTGGACAGTTTATACTCTCCACCGTTGCCCAAACTCTCCGCTATATATAACTCACGCACGACTCATGGATTTCATTTGTTGGGGTGAATATTTTCTTCTACGCAGTATATTTACATTGATACATTTCATGATATTCACTAACATTGCTTATTATTGGATTTCGTTTTTTTATTTTCAGATGGAGGTTTTCAAGGATGAAAGTATTTGCAAGAGAAAATCATGTTTAATATTATTGTTTCTCAAATTGTAATTGTGATTACAGCAATATGTATCTTTTTCATGTAATTAAGGAATGAATATCCGCTTATGACAATTGTATTAAAATTTTTTGTAATTAGAATTTTCGCACTCGGTGCAAAAACATATAAAAATAACTTTGTTAAGCAAATTAAGAACATTAAGTTTTCATGCTTCATGACATATGTGTGCAGGATTAAAAGGATGATATTTTGTAATAATTTTTAGAAAAAATATAAAATGTTTATTTTTATAACAATACTTTTTGGAATGAAAGTTTTGTTTAAAAATGCAAATGTTTATAACTGTATTGAATCGATATAAAACGTAGGTAGATGTGACGAAATTTTGTAATTTTCAAGTCTTTATTAATCGCGATCGATACTACGCGTGGAACGGCTTATGAGATAAGAAGTTAGCAGGGTAGAACCAAGGGGAGAAAATGAAAGAGGGTGAGAAAGAGGGAGCAAGGGAGGAAGGGAAAGAGAAAGGGGAGATATACGCTCGGCGCCGTGGCGCCCATAAAAGTCGCCGTCGCGGCGACGCCGCTGACGCCGTCTGTCTAGAATTCGTACTGCGATAACTTCGCAGTATTCAGCTTAGCAATTATTGAAGTACATCTCGCACAGAAAAAGTAGATATTTCATTTTTTTTCAACTCTTACTTTCTACTGCTCTTTACACGCTCAGTTAATCTTGCTACTTATTGTCGTTTGCTTCCTTTGTCATTTCTGTCGTTTTTTATAACGTTGCGCTTACACAGTTATTCCTATTGGATCTTTTGTGTCGCAGTTGACAAACAAAAGAGAACAAGACGGAAGTAGCTGCATCATATTTTTGTCATAGATCTTGTACTTGTTACTTCTTTTTCTCGGAAGAATATAACATTAGTTACTATTAAATGATTTAAAGTTGGCGAATGATATAGATTGTCTAACAAAATAAGGGCTGTACCAATTATTACTTGCTACAATATTAATTTGATTGATGCAGCAATAATTTACGATACGGTATATACGGTGATAAATCTAGCAGTTGAATACTTATACCTTGATATACATAGGAAGTAGATTACGAGGTAGGGTGAGCATCGTTGAGATCGATTATAATCGTAACTCATGCATTCGCAGACAAGATGATAACTATCTCGGTTATCTCGATTATAGCGTGCTCGATAACATCCGTATTTCGCGATTTTACGATTTTACACAATTTGTTAAATTGTTGCAGATTTATAAATTAATCTAAATAAAGATCTAATTTAAATTTTAGATCTCTATTTAGCTTGAACAGAATCGTTTCACTAAATAAAGCTTGACTTATTTACAATTGACGATATATATATAATGTTATAAATTTACTTGATTACATAATTTTACAGTCGAGTCTACTCAGGCACATTAACAACTCGCGATTTACGCTAATAATAAAGATGACGCGACGGGTATAATTTCAGACGTTTAAAATGGATTTTATTAACGGTGCAATTCTTTCCTTCATCCTTTCCGCTTTTCGCACACAGACAAAATTTTATCTTAATGCATTATTTTTTAGTATTTACTATTGATTGTGCTTTTCGTATTGCAATGATATATAAAGAAAAGTCGTACAGAGACAACAAGAAAATGTATAATATTAAAAAACATCTCTAACAAATTACTTCAACATTTCTAAATATTTTTTCAGTTAATTGCTAATTAATCGATTAATTTAGATCACTTTCTATCAAAATAAATAATCAAGAAAAATGGAGCATTAATTAAAATCTCCATGTTGGAAGAAACTGTTAACTAAAGTAATATTAAAAAAAGAATAATCTTTTTCTCAGTCAAGAAGCTCACTTTTTAGAAATACATAAAAATAATAATATTGTAATATTGATTTGTGCAGCGTAATTCGTTGCTTCGATACATTGACTGATTTTATGATTTAACAAATTTTTTTTTTAATCGTATTACTGCGTAATCGTTGCGTTGAGATTTCTTATAAAATATCTCTTATCAAATGTTTCATTGCATTCAAATAAATTTAAAGTAAAACTACGAGAAAATTAAATTTTGTATTAAGTTGGATTTCGCAAACACGATTGAAACTTTGTTATGTTTGTATTTCAGTACAAGTTGGCAACGAGTAGTGCATGACATAAGTCGATTATATATTTCAAGATCAATGTGATAATAATACATTACGTTTGTGTAAAGATATTTTCGGCATATTTATGTGCAAATAAAATATTTATACATTTTATAACTTCATCCTCGAAGATGGATTGATATTAAGTAACGTACAGCAAAGTAAAACACTGATAAAATATATAGTAGGGATCATAAGTGCTAAAGCGTGTCAGGGACTGACAGCATCGCTGTGACGCTAACTATGTTAATATTAGCCAATGGCAATGAAAGGATTAGATATTTAATATTAATTTGCACCTGTACATCCGTACGGGATTTTGCGATCGTAAGATGAGTGACAATTGAACAAAAGTAAATTCGGAGACAGTGGTAATTATACATTTTTAAAGATAAGTCGTAGTTATCGTGCTGATTTTCAAACAAGTTTCTTCAATTATTTGGCTTGAAATTTCTGTTATCCAGAATTAATTTATTTAAAATCAGAAACAAACACATATGATATGTTGTGATATATAGAGAAAAAATTAAAAAACGTTTAGTTATTGATAAGTTGTTTCCTGTCTAAGAAAAGTGACGAGTCGATTAAATTATAGTTTTTTTAAAAATAATCTGTTATTGTATTTCTCGTGCTGTTGCTCGCGTTAAAGAACGTTTTAAACTTATTTATGACATAAGCTGTAAATATCGTGTTGAAGCAATCATTAAAATTTAATCTCAGGTTCGTGTTTAGAAAATACGCGGAAAAACGTTTACTTAATCTACTGGCAAAGTAAGCAAATTGGAAAATTATCCGATCTAATATTATCTGATCTAGTTCGTATCGCAAGAAAAACTGTGCATCGAAACACAGAGAACGCAAAAAAGTTGGAGAACCGGTAAAACGTTTTTATTATTTGTATTACCGTAGTATACTTGGACGCGTAACGCGCAAATACATGAGTATGTAACTACGTGTAACAGTTTCGTGACGTTGAATATATCACAGGAAGATGAACATTATCCACTCAACGTGCTCCAAACCACCACTTTACTCTCTATTTGAACGTAAAGCTCGTATCATCCACAGCCTTATCTATTTAACTCATATATTCGTGTCAATTCTTTGCAGAATGTTAAATCTTCTTTTTTAGTTAGTTCGCTAAAAATAGTTGTTGCTAAAATAGATAAAATTTTACTGTTTGCATAATTGAGAATAGATCACGACGTATGCCGTTAATGTTATCAAAATTTTCATTTTTTTACAATTTTTTCGATTTATTGTTCCTTTCCATTTATCGTGATTTTATAATCTTCAATCTTTTTTTATCGTTAATTAAGAGTAAATTAAATTTTTGCTCTAAACTAATTTCGCAAAAAATTGTTCGAACTTGATTTCATTGAACAGCTTCATGTGTAGAATGCATTACGTAAGTACGCATAAATAAATCTGATTAATGCTGGTATAAAAACTAAACCGGATCGATACAGAATTATTATCTTCATTTGAATTTTATTCGTCACTCGACGTGTTGAAAAATTGCCCTTTCGTACACCCCGCAACATACACACATACTACGTAATATATTTATTAGCATCCTCATTTCCTCGAATAAGAATTATCGATTTCTCAAATATCAACATTTTAAAATGATGATCATTATTTAAGATATTTTCGTAATGTTTGCGGTATTTATTCAACGCATAAATATTTATAAACGCAACTGTTGATTACGAAATAGTATAAAGAGAAGGTGTTAAAAAATAAATGACGTAACTAAAATTGTGAATTTAAAGAAATTTTGTTCAGTAATAGGAAAATCGATCGGTCCCAGGGTTATTCGTGGACGAGTCGTCTATTCCCCACGTTCTCCTCCCACCGCCATGACCACACACGTTCGCCTCGTTCTCCCTTCCTCGGGCGGAATCTCGTGTTCGTGTTCAGTACTGCGCTCAATGATACTGTATACATTAATGCTAGAGTTAGTGAGCTTGCGCCACGCTAGCGCCGAACATTACAGTGCTTTCTCTGTTCTTCAGGTCAAATGATACCTTCAAGTCTTTTCAATTCTTGATTTACTCTCTCTTTCTCTTTTTTTCCCACTTCCATTTCTCTTTCCTTTTTTCCGTTTCTTGATTGATCTGTTTTCAATCTCTTCTGTTTCCCCTTGCTCCCTCATACTTGTTTCGTATTTTTCTTTCCGCGAGGATTGCGGTATCTGTACGCATCAGTGAAGCTTTTTAGTGAACGACACTTTTTCGTCCGAGAAGAAAGAGATTAAAGAAAGATGAACACAATTTTTAGAGTGAAATCCGTCGTTATCGCTCTATCATTATGTATCTTTCTGTTTTTATGCTTAAGCGGTAAGTAACGGCGATATTTCGAATGGATAGTTTTTCAAGTCTATCTAGACTTAGAATTTATTGCGAATTATTTGCGGTCATTTTGAAAAAAGTTATATTACGACAGTTTAAGTAGTTTAAAAATTTTTAAACTATTTAAATACTTTGTAAACAAGTGCAAAATGTTATTTGCGACACAATCGTATAACTGGCACAGTGATTATAAACGTCGATATACTAATAGTTGTGACATACAAAAGCATTGATAAACGAACCGCTGAAATATTTACGACGGTAAAACCTTGAGTTATAAAACAAAGTTTAAATTAGGATAGTAAAATCTTTTTAACAGCATACATAAATTATTTAATGATAAAACTATTAAAACATTAAAATTATTGTTTGTAAACATTCTTACGGAATACGTAAATTATTAATGAATTACCGCGATACTCGTAATTTCGTCGAAGAAATTTACACAAAGAGGAATTCACAAGAGTAGAATATAAATTTTTTTTGTGTCGCGTTGTGAATTTATAAGAATAATAATTTGTTGATACAATTTTTCATGTTTAGTGAGTACGCTCTAAGATAAAAAACAAATCGTAGAATATGCGCGCATTGAAAAGCTTTATCGCACGAATATTTCTTTCCGGGCATATAAACTGGTGTGGCTGCATTGATTTTTCTACGGGGTAGCATCACTGAGAGTTCAATGAACTATATTCGTTTATATCCGTGCACTGACGTAAAGGTGATCGATTAATAAAAGGATATAATCATTTCTGTTACAACGCTCACTTTTTCACGAGTTCATTATCAATTCTTTTTCATCTTCTTCGTGTAATTTTGAGCTATCTATCTACTACGTCTGGCTATCTATCAGCTATGCATATCTACATGTAAGCAGAAATTTGAATACAGCTGAGTAATATTTTCCGCTCGATATTTCATTTGTGTTATGAACGGTTAGGTAATTTTTCAAAATTATAATTATTCTTCATGAATGTCTTCGAGAAGCGGCAGTGCAAGGTAAATGTAATTATTCTGACAAATTATGGTATAATATGACGTCTAGAAAACTATAAAGCTATATCTTCACAAATTAAGATATCGTTTAATAGTCTGATTATCTTCTTTCCGTTATGAACTTTGACTTTATTATCGTATGATGTTGAGCATAATTTTATTAGGACGCGTAACATTACAACCAAGTTAAATTGCGAAAATATGTATTTGTTCATTATTATTTAATACCTCATCAAGGACAAAGACAGAGAAAGGAGAGACAGGGAAGGGTCTTAAATTTTATTAGCACGTAGTGGAAAAATTTGAACTTCCGCAATTCCGCAATTTATTATTGCTGCTCAATCAAAAGGAACAATTCAATTTAACTATTAAACGTTTTAAAAGTATTTATCTGACAATTACAAATTGTAATCAAATATCAATTCTGCAAATAAATAACAACTATAACTCGTGATTACGAAATAAAATATAAACGAAATCTATATGATGATTAATTTAAGATTGTATTCATATGTATGTGCGTGCGTATACGCAATCACGCGTGTAAGTACTCGTTTTTTTTACTAGACAATAAAATAAATTATAATATTTTACAGATGTCGATGCCATGCAATGTTACCAGTGCAACAGCCGCAATAACAGTCAATGTGCTGATCTTATGCCACCAGATTCTCTGAAAATAGATTGTTCGAATCTCAAGGATGGCGCAAAGTATACGATGTGTCGAAAAATTACACAAGTAATTGAGTTCAGCGTCAACGGCTGTACGTATCAACATTGTGTTAATATAGTATCAAGTGTATATTAATTAAATTAATTAATATGATTATATCACATATAATTGTTTTAACATTCTCAAAGATAATTCCTCAATATATTTTACTGAAAATGTAGTGAAACAAGCATTAGAAAATTCCAAGATGAATCCGAGATACATCAGCAGATGTATAAATACAGATGAAACACATAAAATAAACAGAAAATAAAATCACTCTTTTTTTTTTCAGTACCACCTGATACGAGAGTTATTCGAGGGTGCGGATGGGATGAGTCGAATTACAAAGGCAAGTGTTATCAACGAAGCGGCTTCGGTGGTAGACAAGAAGTTTGTTCTTGTTTGACCGATTATTGTAACGCGGCGACACCCGGAAGTTTGCCACCTCAACCTCTTATTCTTTCATGCGCTCTAATCAGCGTGCTGCTAGCGTTTTTACGAAATTAGCTATTCTTAAACAAATCAGAATTCTTCGTAGGTTTTAATCATGAGACCATGATGAGCGGAGGCTGAATTAGTGGTAGTATTAACTAGATTAGAGGAGGATTAATATCTGTATCCTTTTACCGATGCGAATTTGAACGATAGATAGTTAATAAAAATAATTGCTTATATTTTAAAGCGCAGAAGATGAAAAAAAAAAACAATTTTACGTTTTATATATCATAGAATACGCGAATAACGAAAAATTATATTCAAGAAATAAATAAACTCCATATATAAAGTTAGTATTTCATCTCAATATACATAGAAGTTTTATTCACCTACGAGTTGTTCATGTTGACTTGGCAAATTGTATTTTTTATTCTTATCTTATTGTAGTTCTTTATTGTCATTCCAACAACTTTAAACGAACTATATTTGCAAATATATTACATTAAGATTTGACATCTCATGATTAAAAATCTAATACTATTCTACGAAAAAATAATTATATTATATATTCTGAAAAAAGTTTAAAATATATGAGGTTGCTAAACATTGTATAATTCAGTTAGTTAAATATTAGCAATATTGATAGATTGACAGCAAATTTTATTAAACTTGCTGCCAATATTGCTAACATTTTACTTATTAGGAAAGTGCTAGACACATAATCACGTCTATTTAATAAAGTTTTTAAATTATACAAATCGAAATGAAACGAAAAATATCTTTATAAAATATCTTTATAAAATATAATTAAAAAATATATTTAAATTTTGTAACACTTGTGGCATTTATAAAATTACAGGTAAATTGTACAATTTGTTCGTGTAAAGAAAATAAAAATAATATACTTTAAATATCATGACAAATATCTTCTACATTATTTATCTTATCCTCTTATCATATCATAATCCTACAAAAGTTTGCATCTATTGAACAGTTAAAAAATTTGAAAATTAAAAAAATAAATAAATAAAATGTTTGTCTATTTTTTAGATTTTTTAAAAAATATCAAACTTAATCGAATTAACTTTTTGACGGCAACAAAATTGAAAATTTTTTAAACTATCTTTGCGGACAAAATCTATTTTTAATATGTAAGGGTGTTAGAACAATGTGAGAAATATCAAGTTGTCAAAAAAATTCCTACAATTTGATAAAAGTATTATTAAAAGAGTATTATCGTATAATTTAGAAATGCATTTATAGACATGATAATTTAACCATAGCTGGCATATGACGACAGAAGGTAAGTAAAACGTTTTACTTATCAATTATAAGAAATACAAGTACAAAAGTGGAAAAATTTACTTATCGACCGTAAGTTAATACGGAAATTGAAGCAAGATAATGTATGTATCTTGTTACGTGAAGTTTGAATCTTGATTAAATAAAGTTTAAATTGCTAAATGAGATTTAAGTTTTATCAAAGTTACTATCGATTAAGTTCAAGTTTCTTTCTTTTTCTACATATATTGAGCTCTCAAAAATCTACAGTGAGTAAAAAAAAAAGAACGAAAATATGAATAAAAAGAAAAAGAAAATATGATTGCAAGGTAGCATAAAGAAAAGTCTATTCTAATTCAAAAAGTTTTAAATTTAGAGTGAGATGTAGGATAAATATTCAGAATTAATATCTAGGCAGATCCTATAATGAGAGGTAGAATCAATTGTTTGAGATTTTTCAATATATTTATTTGTATGGACAAGTTGGAGCATAGTGCACAATATATTTATTATATATAGTTTGAGGAAGGGTTCAGAGTACATTCTGGAGTTTGAACACAATATCTTACAATTTAACGACAAGATGCCTGCATGTTTTCTTTTTCTTCTGTACCTGCTTCTTTACGTTATGTTTATTCGTATATTCATATACTCGAGATGTATAATATATAAAGCGCAACGACTCACTATTTATATCATTCTAAAAAAAGGAGACGAGAATAAGGGTCCTTGTTTATTATGTTATGTCTCAGTTCTTTTCGCATCATCTAATATACCACTCGCTCTCTTATCTATGCTCCTGTTCTTTTC
The DNA here is from genome assembly GCF_040581485.1 of Linepithema humile. Lineage (NCBI taxonomy): Eukaryota > Metazoa > Arthropoda > Insecta > Hymenoptera > Formicidae > Linepithema > Linepithema humile. The sequence goes on along the minus strand of NC_090128.1, from coordinate 6,074,617 downwards.
TTACACACCATACATACATATCTGCTATTCATCTATTCACTCTTTCGTTCATTCATTTTCTCTCTTTCTCTCTTTCGCTCTCTCTCACGATATTCACTATCGATTATGCAATGTCCTGGCAAATATACGTAGTACTCGCTATAGTGTCGTATCCTCAGATACATACGTTATCTCCAATTGCTAATTACACATGGGCGAGTTGCGTGCTTAGGGAAATTCTCGTTCTCGCAGGGCGAGCAGAGGCGGGCGAGGGGCAGAGGTAGTATAAGAGGCGGAGCCGATCTACTTGAATCACAAACAACCGCAACCCGTCTTCCGATAACATGTGATTCAGATGTAGGTACAATAAGAAGGCTCTTTGATTACGATTGAAATTTCGGAGATGACTTTTTTTTTCTCTCCTTCTATATATATATATATTCCTAATTAGTGATTAAAGATCTATATTAAAATTCTTTTATTTTTTTCATTATGAAAAGCAAATACATTTTACAGCCTGTACAATTGAATAAAATGACGCGGCGCACTTTCTTGCTCTTCTTTCTTCAATCTTTATTTTTTATTTCTCTCTCTCTCTCTCTCTCTCTTTCACACGCACACACACTCTCTTTCTCTTCTTTTTCTTTGCACCTCCGCTCACGGAGGTAGGCGCGGTCCAGGGTAGGATCCAGGTACTCAGGCTATCTCTCTGCGTGTTTCTTTTCATTTTGTTTTCTTAATTTTTTTTATGTTCACGAAGATGCCATAGAATTGGGCCCCTCGTCTCAACGTGTGCTCTCTCCGTCGGTTTCTCTTTTTATTATTTGCTTTTTCTTTTTTACAAAAATCACAGCACAGCACCAACATTTATTTCTTTTAAAGCCCACCCCTTTGTCCGCTGGGCGTCCTACTAAACTGAGGCGAATCGCTTTTTACTCTTCTTTCTTTCTCTCTCTCTCTCTCTCTCTCTCTCTCTCTCTCTCTCTCTCTCTCTCTCTCTCTCTCTCTCACACGCACACACACACACACACACAACATACATACGTACACCTCTTCGTGATGTGCGCGCGTCTCTATCGCAATTTCATCTACGTTCGACAAGATAGATTGCGTTCCTTGCCAGTCCGCAGTTTTTCGTAAATATTTTTCGTTACACGCTATAAAACATATTATCGATAATCGTTTCCACATCTTTTGATTTGGCATTCGCGAATGCTGCCTAATAAAATTTCTCGCCGTCATATCTCTTTCTTTCTATTTTGTCACACTGACGATAGTAATAAAATAATATAATTAATACTCAATAATCGCGTGATATATAATATATAAAAGGGATGACAATAATCGTTACTAAACAAACATTACGTGTGGTTTATACATACATATATATATTTATATATATAGTAGTTGCATATGCGTACGTAATTGTCTCACCTCCTCTTGCTTACCTACCTACCCTCTAAATCTCGCCCCTGCTCCCTCTTCCGCCTTTCATCTCTTTTATCCCCTAACTTTCACACATCGCTGGCTACCATTATTGTAATAAACAAATAGCATTCTAGTATCGAATTTACAGTCACTTAACGCCACTTAATTATTTAGAATTATCGCGTTACGTGCCGTCTCTCCTTTTTCTTGTCCTTTCGACTCGCGTCGTTTATTAACAGTGCACGTCATATGTAAGGACGAGCTCTTTCTCTCTCTCTCTTTCTCTCTTTCTCTCTCTCTCTCTCTCTCTCTCTCTCTCTCTCTCTCTCTCTCTCTCTCTCTCTCTCTTTCTGGTCATGTCACTGAAATCAGTGAGTCAATCAATACGCAATCGTGAACTCTCTGTTCCCCTAAAAGATAAGTTATCAGCATTATACAATTTCTCTACAAAAATCGAAGTTTGCGCTCACGTAAGTTCTTATTACAATCTTGTTTTATTTCTTTACAATAAAATACATCGACACGGATTTACCGTACATCGCGGAAACGTACACACATTCGCACGCACGCCCACATTATATACTTGTACAAGGCAGTCGCCGCACGCACTCTTTCATCTCTCGCCTATATTCTACATGATCGCTATATTTTTTTTTTTTCTCTTTTACACACGCGCGCGCTCACACATCTACATGCGCTCGCTCGCTCGCTCCTAAGTTTCTATACTCGATAAAAATTCTACTTTGTCTCGACACACACGCTCGAGTCTGAGAGTCGAAGGCGGAGCCGCGCGGCACGCATTAAATCCATGCTCCGCAATTTTTATCATGCCGGAGCAGTCCCGTGGATACAACAAGCGATAAAAGCGCCAACCGTCCTCGCGTGCTTCAGTCTAACGAAATGCCTGTTCCTCGTGACCACCTCGTGGCGCGTGTCTCACGCCTAGTTCCGGTGTAAACCAGATCGTTTTCAGCCCATCTTCGGATCTGATTTATGAATCTCTATTTTTTTAGTCAAGATTTTTGTATCAACAATCCTGATCTGAGCAAGGATTCAATGTAGGATCAAATGTCAGACTGAAAAGAGAAATCAAAGTAATCAGAATCATCGATCAATTGTAAAAGAATTAGCGGAACTTTTGAATGCCAATCCGGTCTACATCGAAACTAGGCGCGGACTTTCGCTCGATTCAGCTCGAAGACGCTTATTTCGCAAGATAAGTTATTCGCTTAGAATTTTCGATCGTCGGCCCAGGATCGAGTTCGCAATCGCTTATTCTTACACTAGCCAAAGGCGCCTGTACACTACTGTCCTTTAAATTATACACTATGTACACGAAGAAAGATACCTAACAAGCTGGTTTTATCTGCACGCGAGGATCGTAGATCCACGGGTCAGACATGTGGGCATCGCGATGCACGGTACCGAAGTGAGAAAAGAATACTCGTCCTTTCGTTGCGCGAGCATCGATCCGATAGTTCGATACACCTTCGTCTGCCTTCGCTCGCTAACGATCGTCTCGTCGAATCTACCACGATCAGTTCAAGAGATAGATCGCCTATGACATTGTCCGAAAATGGACATCGTATTTGTGCGTCGGGTCGAATTCAGTCTCTTGTCATTTGTTTATTCAAATTCGATATACATACTATTTTTCCACGTTGAGATCTAATTTTGGAAACTCGCGCTTCTCTTCGATAACTCGATTTAAATATCTTAATGTCATCCGTAGTCAAGATTCACAGTCTTAAAAGCTTAATTAGCGTGTCTAGAATCCGCTTCACAGTTCAAGAGGAATAACACACCGTTACGGAACATCCCCATATATCGTCATCCTAAAGTCTCAATTAGCGCCATTGAGTGAGCGAATTATAATGTGCACATAGTAGACACTGCCACTTCCCTCTCCCCCTCAGTGGCTACATCATCGTCGTTGTCATCTTAATATCTGGCCCAGCTAGTCTTCAGTCCTATCTAGTCTTCAGTTTGTAGTACTTTGTCCGTTGAGAGAAGGACAAGTTCCTTCCTCATTATCGTGGTTGTCGTAACGTCTCAATTAGCTCTTGCAGAATCTCAACTTCGATCGGTGTCACAGAGCGCGCGGACGACACTTTAGCCTCTATTAGCACGGCTACATCTCCATCCTAATCCGGCTGTCGTCTCTTTACTAACTGCACCTTGGTTCTAATAATGATAACGTAGCACGTGAAGCACAGCTCAAAAGGCATCCTGCTCAGTTGTCGCGGCTACATCGCTTGCTTGCTTGCTCGCTCGCTCGCTCGCTCGCTCGTTTACTCGCTTGTCCTCCTACGTGCCTCCTGCTCTCACGGTTGTCTGCCGCCGCCGGCGGCGGTGCCGTGCGGATGCCCTGCACCGGGCGCGCCGTTCGCCGCCGCCGGATGTGAGTGGTGGGCCTGTGCAGCGGAGCTGCCCCCGGCGGGGGCCGCGGGTCACTTGGGCGGGAATGGCGAGATCACCGAGGCGGCTACCGCGGCGGCCTGCTGACTCGCCAGCACTGCCGCTGCAACACACACAGAGAGACAGCAGGCCATTAATGTTTCGTCACGATCACTCTCAAGTGCCTACTTCGTTTTTCCAGCTGTTAGTATTACGATTCGGTAACGGTGGCGACCCGCGGCACCCGAGATTGAAATTTAACGCGTTTCGATTATTGGGAATCGAAGGAGAGACCAAGACTCGCCGCCAATTGAGTTATCAATAACAGCAGCTTCCTTTATGCCATCTGTGTGCTATGCAGTTGCTCCATATTATACAATATATAATCGTAATGTTACTTACAAATCGAGAAGAGAGATTAATCATTTGAAAATAATGAGAATGCAACTTTTCGTGTTACTTTCCATACATTCGCATGATTAGAAGCTAGAATAACATTTGCAGGAATAACATTTGATGATGAGCGACATATGGGCGCAAATGTAAGCGAGGAAACGAGGAAACGTCAGCGATTCAATTGATCATCATTGCATTTCTTATCTGATAAGTTACCAAGGCGCAGCAGAAAGTAGATCTGTGACTATTGTTTTCTTTTCTTTTTGTGTAAATATTAAAATCGCACATTGGCAAGTAGGCTCTTCGAGACAGGATCTTCGAGACGATCGTTAACGCACGAGTGCAATCCTCCAGGAAACGCATCGTTTTTCGAGCTCAACCGCGCTCGAAGTGAAACCCGTATATTTGAAAATACCTAAAACACCGAGCTACTTCCATCACTATGACGAGAAATGGCGACGGATATGTGTGTGACAAGTAAGTAGAGAAAGCATAAAGTGACGTGTACCTAAGTGACCGTTTCTCTTTCTACCTCCCACTCGTTTCTATTCTCCCCTCGCAATGGTCTCGCATCTATAATACATTTTCTCGCGTGCTTGCGGACTTCCCTTGTTTACGCGAAAGTCCTGGCAGTGTTAGCTCCGTAAGCGTATACTTGGTCGATTAAATTCGCTGATCGGCGATCGCTTTCCGCGTACGAGAATGTCCTTAATACGAGACAACGTAATAACAAAAAAGATACACACATACAATTTGAGGAAATATACAATTGTACAAAATATAATAAATATTAACAGCGGAGAATTAAAATTAAAGATGAATATTATGAAAAAGAGATCACACGATTGAATACAGATATAAGATCTTTCATTCCCGTTTCTCTCGAAGAACAAGATATGTAGTTTGATTTTTTTTTTTTTTAAATACCAAGACAATATCAAATGCCAAAGATATTTTAAAATCTGTCTGATAAAAGATATTTTAAAAGCTACATCTGTCTTCGAATATTGGATGATAAAGTAAAAAAGAAACAATGTTTCTACAAATGACAAGCGACATTCTCGTAACGGCAAACGTAACGCTAACTCGCGACTAAACACAAAAATCACGAACTATAATCTTAACGGCTGTTTTGCTGCAAATAAAGTTTTCGTGGAAGACTACCGATGTCTAACGAAAAATACATGCGAAAAATACACGAACGCGAATACAAAGTATCGCGTTTACAAAGATAAAATGCTACAGATTAAAAAAAATCTATGTGCCAAATCTTAAGAATGCGGAAAACTTGAAAATAGACTTTCATAAAGTTTAATTTTTGGATGTTACGCATTTTGAATAAAATCTGAATATCAAGCGTTTCAGTAAAACTATTCAATATCCTGCTGTAGACAAAATATTAAATTCTGTTTCAAGAATCTTTTTGAGTGTTTCAAGAAACACTCAAAAGGAGCATTTGACATTTTATTATTAAAGCTCTTTTAGATTGCACTCTTTCAAACTATTCTTCAATCTCCCATCCTTTTCAGCACATAGACTTTTCAATTTGTATTGAGAACTGCACTTTCCTCGCGTAATGCCACAATTAATATTAACAATCAATATTAACGCTGACATCGATATCAAACTCGGTGAGATCGTTATCGTCGTCTTTATTACTATTACACGCGAGTGCCCAATCCCACCCAGAGTTAGATGATCCTGCCCGTAAAATCCTGTTACCGTTTCTACCGTCTCGGAAAGAAGCACGATAAATAATTATCACAGTCTGAACTATACGTCTAATTCCTACTTGCGCCCTACTTGCGACACATAGCTTACATAGCTCATCTACACACACGGCCGCACTTATTACTCCAATATCTCCAAAATATTCAGTCCGTTGCTACGGGAGTCATAAATATATGTATATGTATATATATATATTTATAGATATACAAGGTGTCTCCAGTACTGCGCACTTTCTGTCAATTATATATATATATATATATATATATGTATATTATGAATCATACTGAATCACGCTAAATATTATTTCAAGTACTTTCTTGAAGAATAAGTTAAAGATTTTAAAAATAAATTTTTCTTCTTTGACTAAATTAAAATATATAAATTCTCTATTTTGAAGTATTTTGCTAAAATAGAAAAATGACTTCTCGCCGAAAAGAGAATTAGTTCTAAGAACTGAAGAAAATTATTTTTACTAGATAAAGGAGATTGCGACGATAAAAATGCGAGGCCCGCGACACCAGGTATATCACGTTCATAAAATGCAACGTTACAATGTGAGCGGATCGCGTCGCTCATCTCTCCCGCAGAATGTACAGTCAACGATAAATTATTTACAAACATCGTTTAGATCCCGACTCCTTAACGCCGAGCTCACATTAGAACAAGTTCGATTTTTCCATTTTATCTTTTTTTTTCTTTTGTACAAAAGAAGAAATGCGTCTCTTATTGGTCTGGTAATAAAATAGTACCTTGGTGGAGATTCGGCGCGCGGATCGACTCTCAAACGGAGAGGGCCACGCGAACTCCTTGTTGCACACATCAGGACTCACACGTGTCTTTATCTCTTTTTTTTTTTCCTTTTCATCTCTTATGCACCAATATGGTGTACAGTTGAGACACTCAGGCTCTAAATATTTAGCCGAGTTTTACCCGTTTTTGTCGGACGATAGCGTCCGGGTTTATCCCGTAACTAAAAATTTCCGTTTTGTTCGCCATTTATTATTCGTCGTCGAAGTCATTCTATAACATCCTATTCGACCTCGTCAGTGCGCGAACGTACATGTTAAAAACGCGGTCGCATCGTGTCATATATTTAAAAGTGCTTCCTAGAGGCCAACTATTAATTTTGTTCAAAGGATCTCAAGGAATCCGAAGTCGGATTTGATAAAAACCTACAAATACCGAGTTGAACTCACGATGATTTATCGATGATTTAAATCGATCGCAAACGCTCAGCACAGCAAAGTCTAAACGCCTAAAAAGTCCCGACGTCGCTGACATTCAGTCACTTGCACCAATCCGCAAAACGCACTGTCCCAGAGATAGATTGCAAACGCGCTCAGCAATACATTTTTGTTTTATCACGTTCTCAACTCGCATCATCGTAATCGTCAATCCTCGGAATTCACACAAGAAGAACGACGCGCTGCAATGACGGAAAGTTTATCCTAACAGATGCACGCGTGTGTTCGCTCTCACGTTATTCCACTCACGGTTCTCTCTCGCTCTTGCTCGCGCGCTCTCTCTCTCGTTCTCTGGCTCTCGCTTCGCTGGATCCCGCGGGTCGCCTTACTGTCAGGGTCTGACGAGAGGCTTACCTCCGTAAGGGGCGGGGTACTGTCCCGTCAAAATGGGATAACCCAAACCCACATGAGTGTGATGGTGTGTATGCACATGTCGCTGTGGCGGCGGCGACCTGTTGTCCTTGCCGAGGTTGCCGCTGCTGGCATCCACCGCGCCCTGCTGCTGCTGTTGACTACCCGGCTGACCCTGTTGCTTGCCGGAAGGCTGCTGACCCTGGCCCGGCGGCGGGCCCGGGCCCGCAACCGACGTGGGCGGGCCACTAGGAGGTCGGGCAGGTGTAGGACCTGCCGAAGAAGGGCTGGCGGACGCCGCTGATGTCTTGGGCGTCGGTGACTTGAGCGCGCGCTCCTGAAGCTCGTGTATCTTGTGCGCCGAGTAATACTGATTGGCGTGGTGCTGCAACAGGTCCAGCGCTTTGCCGCCAGGCGGACGACTAAGATCCTCCGGAGCGTGATACCTGGGCAGCTGGTGAATGTAAGGATTACTCGAGTACGGACCGGGCACCAACATGGGACTGAGGCCGCGGTACACCGGATGACCCGGGTCGAACGGCAGCGCGCCGTAGTGCTGCGGCTGCATATAACTGGGATGGATATAAGCGTACTGCGAGGTAGGCGGCGGCGGCGGTCCTTGAGTCTCCATCGTTGGCTTCACGCCCTCCTGTTTGCTCTTGGTATCGTCGCTCTTGCCGAGATCCTGCGGTTTTTCCTGCTTCGGCTGATGTTTCGGACTCGGCGGCGGTGCCTTCGCCTGTTGGCTCTGCTTATTCGATTCCTCTTTCCGTCTCTGCTCTCCAGGATACAGGTAGTATCTCCTGTCGTCCTGAACAGGACCGGGAGGGGGAGGCGGTGCAGCTCTTTGACTCTGCGAGCCGTGATAGACGTGATATGGGCTCATCTGACTCTTCATCTCGATACTTTCTTTAAGTATCTGATGATTCTCATGCTGCTTATCCTTCAGGCTCGGCTGCGGCTGCGGCTCCTGCTTGATCTTGGTTTTCTGCTCGTGCGGCTCTTGATCTTGCGACTGCTGACTCTGTTGCTGCTGCTGCTGCTGCTGCTGCTGCTGCTGTTGCTGTTGCTGCTGTTGCTGCGAGACTGGTTGTGGCGGCTGGTAAGGATAACCGGGCGGCATATAACCGCCGTAACCGCCATAATAATGTGGCTGCTGTTGCGGCTGCGGTACCGGTTGACTCAACTCCTTCTTCTCCTTCTCCGACACGACGCTCTGCAAGCTCGCCATCGAAGGCATCTGTGGTATGTTGAGCGGTTTCATCTCCTGCTTGGGCGTGAGATCGCTTGGCTTCTGATCCACCACCGGCTTGGTGTCCGGGACGCTGGGCACCAGATAAGGCGGTTGACCATAGTACGGGTACATACTGAAGTGGGCAGGCAAATGCGCCGGCGCCGTCGCCTTGTTGTCCTTCTCCTGGCTCTGTTTCGATTTGTCGGCTGGCTCAGCCTCAAGTACTGGTGCTGCGTCGTCCGATATGTCCGAATAGGCCGGACTCTGAACATCGTCGCGCGCCGAGTCGACGATAGGCGCCTCGAGCGGCGACGGATGCGGGCTGCCACCGGGAGACTTGCGCGACTTCTTCTTGTAACCCTGCGGCTTGGGCGCGCGCGCATCCGTGCTCGTCTTGCTCTTGTCCTGCTCCGGCATGAGCGCCGCCGTAGGCTTCACCTTGAATTGCGGCATCTTCGCCGCGGCGGCGTGCAACGATACGGCACTCGGGTACTGCTGCAGATGCGACTGCACGCCCTGAACTGGGTGACCCGGCGGCGGCGGCGCTGTCTGCAGATTGCAACCCGCAGCTGCTTGCTGCGACACCTGACTCGCTAGATTCTGCAGACCCGGATGCTGACTGGCTATACTTTGCAAACTGGCCTGTTGCTGCTGTTGCTGCTGCAATCCGGATGGTTGCACCACGTGAGCCTGCGCAGGCTGGCCCAGTTGAGCCGACAGGGGATGCTGCACTGATTGCAGCTGATGCGCCGGAGGTAATTGCTGCTGAACCGACGACTGTAGCTGTTGTTGCTGCTGTTGACCGCCGATGCCGGGCTGCAGCTGCTGCTGCGACGGCTGCCCAACTTGCTGTAACGACTGTTGCGCCTGCTGCAGTAGAGAATTCTGCGGCTGATGCGATTGCTGCATTTGTGACGGTTGCGGTGGCTGCGGGATGTTGAGAGGTTGGGGAATGTTCGTGCTCGGATGCGGCGAAGGCACGGGTCGGGGCGACTGACTCGGATGAGGACTGGGGCTCTGGGGCGGATTCGATGAACTTAACGACGACTGACTCTGTTGCTGCTGTTGCTGTTGCTGCTGCTGCTGCTGCTGTTGCTGCTGCTGCTGCTGCTGCTGCTGCTGCTGCTGTTGCTGCTGCTGCTGCTGCTGCTGCTGCTGCTGCTGTTGCACCGATTGCTGTTGCCTCGACGACGGCGCTGTGGAAGTGGGCGCCGGCAGGTCGTCTTGGCCGAACCTTAACACGCCCGGCTTAACGATACTTTTATCCGCAAGTACGGGCGTGGCAGGTTCTATGCTGGGCGACGGTACTCTCGGAGGTGGCGGCGGCGTTTCCGGCGGCAGTCCCGCCGCCGGTGGACTCGCTGCCCTCACTGGCGTACCCTCGGGCTTGTCAGCCGGCGATTTAACCGGCGTAGCCGGACTCGGCGCCTCGATATTGCTCTCGTCGTTCTCCGACATGCTAGTGATACCCTCCTTGGTATCGTCATCGTCGGCAGAGCCGTGCGCGTGGCTCTGGTGGTACTTGAGTCCATTGATGTGTTTGTACTTTTTACTGCAGTTCGGCTCGGGACACTCGAGTAATACCGGACTAGCTGGCGGCGAGCCGCTCGGCGGCGTGGGCGGCGGCGCCCGCCGCTTGTTCTTGTCCTGCTCCTCCTCCGGTCCGCGTGACTTCCGCTTCGCTGCTGGATCCGGCCGCGGTGGCACGAATGCCGCTGGGCTGGGGCTGGCCGCTGGCGAACCTTGCGCGCCTCGTCGACCTTTGCCGCCGTTGCGCAGCTTACTGTGCACGGAACTCCTCGTCTCCGTGAAGTTGCTAAGGTCATTACCGGGCGTGGAATTCGCCGCGGCGCGACCGCGTTTGCCGCGTCCCTTCGGCGTGCGGGCATCCAGGTCGCTAGTCGGCGAGTCGCAGAACCGGGGTGGTGCCCAGTCGTGACGCGTGCAGTCCAGCAACGTCCCGACATACGTCTTACCCCGCCACGTAACATTTACCACTAACACACCTGCAAAGAAATAGAGAGAATAATATCTCAAACAATAACATGCGGTAAAAGTAATCTTTCGATTCTTTTAGATAATTTAAGCTATTTAGTGGAAAATATTTGCCGAGATTGCTTGATAAGTTGAAAACCTGCATGCATGTAAATCTGTATAAATCATGTAAGTCAATAAAAATTTCATGTGAATCTCAAGTAAGATAATATAAATATATAAAATATCTCTATCTATCAACTGTTAATTCTTTGCACAGTTTTGTATTAAACAGACTCGATAGCACTTTGCAGTCATCTCAGCATAATTTCTTCAATACTTGAAACAATGCCATAATTGCAACTAGTAAACTACATTTTTAGATCTTTATAATTCCTCAAACCATATAGATTAATTGTATTAAGACTCAGTTAATTTCCACTTTTTGCATAACACATCGTTATTTTATAATCATTAATATATGGAATAAAATGTACAGAATGTATTGCAATGCATTTCTTGTTTGATAATTAATATAAACAAACTTGTATGCGCATATTGTGCGATCTAGTTAGATTTGAAGGAAGAGATTCGATGGAGGAGCAAGAGAAAGTTGACGGAACGACACGTGGAACGAAGGACAAAACTGGTCCTAAAATATAGCGGTCTTAATTCCCCGAGGCACGATCGAGCAATTTTATCGCGTAATAAGTTTCATGACAACCTGTGATGAAGTGACTCGTGCTTGTGTATCTCCCTCTCTTTTTCTCCTCTCAGCTCCTTCGTTTTGCGCGATCAGCGCGGCTAATTAAAAATATCTCTCTTCGTGCACGAAAACGTGGTGCTTTACAAGTGATTTCAATGATGCCGCAGGTGTTTTCAGTCACGGAACTCCCGTGTGTTCCACAAAATACGCGACCAAATTACTTTCACGTTCGTGTAATACAGAGAATTGACTCCAGGTAAATCGAATTGCCACAACAGAATGTCGCACGAGACTCAAGTGTCAAAAAACGTGCATGGAGTAGCGTATTTTGTAAATAAACAAAAAAGTTCTAACGCTTGACTAACACGTAAAAGTTTCAATTATCAAGTTCAGAAAAAAAAAAATTAAAAAAAAAAAAAAAAAAAACTCCTTTTTCGCAAAATGACAATTAAATTCAAGATAAAAATTGCTATCATCTAGAAATAAAATTATGTCCAACGGTGTAGTTTGAGAAAATTTGTGTTACTATCATTCGAATTAATTCTAAACCTCAGTAGACGTAGCTTAAAAATAAACATTTGTTTTTAAAAAAAGGTATAGAAAAAAATCACCTAGACGAGCTCGTCGTTTAAATCTGCTGGTATTTTTCGCGCGGACGATGCGAATCAGGAGATTGAAATAAAGAAGCAGACGGCAGTGCGGCGGTCGGAAGAAAATAGAAGGGAACAAAGGAAACAATAAAAACAGCGGAAGCTCCATGATGACCAAGTTCCTAAAAGCCACACGACACTGTATTTCTCCCGTCAGTCACATCTCGCCGTCTCTCTTTTATTCTGAAAAACAAAGCGAGATGTCGCGTCGCTTCTTTCTCAATCCTACAACCCTTCGTCCTTTCACTCTTTTCCTCTCTTTCTCGCCACGCGGTCAGAAACCTCGGGGCATTTTTGGTTGATTGAGCCGTCCCCTCGTGCGTCGACGTCATTCTCATTTAACCGCGAAAGGTAAACGTATGAGTGAACATCGGCGCCGACACCAGCTCCGAAGGATGATGATAAATCCATGCGCCCCACCTTCGTCGTGCGCCTTTTCATCTCATTTGTTCCCGAAAGTCTCGTTTCCTCCCGCCCATTCTTTGCTTTTTTTCCTTTTTCACATGAATTTTGACGGTGATCGAGTGCCGAGTAAAATGACTAATTAGCCATGAATAACTCCAAGAGACATTGAACCTTAAATCGATAAATGTTTTGCTTTGAATGGTGACGCTTGCAGAAATTTCATCGAAAAGATTTTAACGAAAAAAAGTGATTCTTATTTATAAAAATGTTCAAGTGAAGAGTGACTAAAATTTTTAATAGAATATGCGAGATATTACGGTAAGAAAAATAATTGTTTAAGCGCCTAAAAATGTTGGAAAAGTATAATTGTTTAATTATAAAAATTGAAAGAATCCTAAATGTAGATGTAGAATTTTATTTTTTCCGTAATTTCTTGAATTAACTTCACTTCTACAAGTTATCTTGGTGTTTTGCACTCGATCTCGTAGACGAGGTTAATAGATTTCCCGTGGAACGATAAACGAATAATCGCACAGTCCGTCTCGGAGAGATTGCGGTCGCGGCAGCTGGTCGTGAAGAACGCAGAGTCACAACCAGCATTATTTGTTCGCTTGCGGCGAACAGACGGCGACGCTCTCTGCGCGCCGCCTCTCCTCGGGTTTCCTCTTCCTGAAAGCCGACGAACGATAAAACGCCCTTTTTTCGAAGCGGAAGATTTGTGGTCACAATCGAAGGAAACAAGAAACTGCCGGATGAGAAAGAAAAGCTCGCAGCTTTGCCCTAAAACGACCGGTTGATATTTCGACGGGCAATACCGTCGAATCACTATCGCGATATCTTAGAGTTGTAGTTTTCTCGGCTTTACATTGTCAGCCGTCACGTGAAATCACGTCGTCCTCCGAGCAACGACAATCGTGGACGAAAACACTGCTCTAAACAGGAAGGTCGCTTTCGAAACAAGTGGATTTCTTTCCGTGTTGAATGCTTGTCATGCGGTTCTTTTTCGCGACTCAGTCAAAAACACCTTATTTATCAACATGTGTAAGAAAACATGAAGTTTCGAATGTGTGCATTACGCGTTGACATTCAATGTCTGGCATGATTTTAATGGATTAGCATTTTGATGAAGAAAATTCGTCGATGAATCACTTCATCAGTGCAAGGATGAAAAAGATTACAATGGTTTTGATGTACCATGATATTTATAAATTTTTCGCATTAATCACTAAATTGCTAAAATTGATCACTAATCGACGAAAAAAAAATTTTAATTTAATATGGAATATTTTTAGATAATAAAATATATTTGATTTTAATGCTTTAAATATTTTGAAAAAGACATAAGAATACAGCTGATCAATCATTTTCTTGTGATACGATCGATGGTAAGTCAATGATATCTCGCTCGATAGAATCCGCACAGAGTGAAGCAGAGCGCAGCAATACAGTTGCCAGGTGAAATGTGAAATTACAGAGCAGTATTTGTCTCCGTCGAGTAGCAGTTGTCTGTAGCGTCCAGAGACAACATAAACATTGGTTTGGAAATAAAAGAGATCTTTAACTTTTAAAATAGAGACGATCTTTTTTGTTCAAAAAACGAGCTGTATTTAAGAAGATAGCGATGCGTGTTCAACGTTTAGCTTATTATAAAAATTTCATTTAATTTACGATAAAAACTGTTGTTATTAATTATCTACTTTGACGTAGAAAAAGATTAAAAGCCTTGAATCAGTAAATAATAAATATATTTATTACACGCAAGAAAGTTAAGACATTTTTTAAGATAAAAATCTCTAGTGACAACCTTTCATTCAGTTCTCATTAAGGAAAAGATACTCCAAATCCCGTCAAAGAACCTGTAGCCGGTAAGAAACGACATCCAGTAGACGCGGTAGGAAGAGCGGATTGTAAGAGGAGGAGGAGGTATGAGGAAGGAGCAGGAGCAGAATTCTGTCTAGATGAAGCGAGAGATGTTGCGAAGATCGATAACACAAGCTGTATAACTCTAGCTCACCTCCACACGGAAGAGAGACTTCTCTCGCCTCTCACGTCTCTCCTTCCCCGCCCGCCCCATCGCGTCTCCGACAAGCATCCTTTCATCAACGTCTCTGTGATCCGACTAAACTACCCTGACATCAACAAAACCAAGTCTGATGGGAGATAGGCGCCTTTACGATACATATTTCGCTCATAGGTAGATAGATGTAATTGTATTGGTGATCGTTTGTATAGCATTCACAATATCGTGTAATGCTGCTCTCTGTGCTGGATGCCGCGAAACGTTCTCGATATCATACGGTTAGATCGTTGAATATATATATATATATATATATATATATATATATATATATATATATATATTTTTCAACAAAGCCGAATAAATTTTGCTTTTATTGGATAAAAATATAAAAAAAAACTACAAGATTGTAAGTTTTGTAATTGATAGCAAAAAAGTTGCAACTTTTTTTTATTAGTATATTTATTAAATATTTACGTTAATTTTGATTTTTTTATTCTCCCCAAAATTTATCAATATTGTTAACCACATCGCCACGTTTAAAGAAAAAAAAGAATTGAAATAATCTTTCTTCCGATTTGAGAAGAGACCACAATCCGATGTCGTGCGTGTTACCGCGATACGATGTTTAGTACTTCTGTCGGTCGATCGGTCATTAGTTACACCGGCACGCACGCATAATTACACATTCGCGCGAATGACATTTATTGCCTGAGATTAACCTGTTAGCTCCGCGGAATTATTAATGCGCCGCGTTTATAAAGCGAGAGATGCAAATCTGGGCCGAGCGAGACGCAGGCGGGACGACGAGCGAAGCGAATATACGTACTCATCTACGTTAAACTTGGTTTGCTTATCCGCGCGCGTCAAATACCTTACATAATTGGCGAGCACGCGGGACTCGTGTACACGCGAAAGAAATTTCCCGCCTTCTTAATCGTTCGCTTCCCGGGAAAATTTCTCGAGGCAGATTCATTCCTTCTCATTATGAACGAATCGGAGATGTGTCTTATTAAGTGCAATAAGTTTGAGATATGAATCTCATAAGAGAGAAAAACACGAATCAATAAAATCAATAAATCGGCTTGCGCTTGAGACAGCGTGAGAAGACAAAATAGGTCAAAAGTGCGAAATGTTCTTTTCACTAGACATACTTTGAGGATTAATTGAGCGTTTAGGAGTTTTCTTTAATAATAAAATCAGGGTATTCTTGTCGAGTAACCAAAGATTTAAAGTGAAACAAGCTTTTGATGAAATGAACTTCAAGAGAACAGTGCAATTAATTCCAAACAGACTTCTTTGTAACAGAAGTTTACTTTGAAGATTCCAACATTCTCAAACTTTCCGGAAATTATTTAATCATATGTTGCCGAGTTTCCTCGCATTATGCTTCTAAGTGTAATTGTGAGCAGGACGCAGCCAAGAGTCTCGAAACGGAAGTGGAGGGCGGATAAATTCGCTATGAAGTGCGAAGGCAGTGCGAAGAAGCGGCGATGGCGAAACCAGAATAGACGTGCTCAAGATTCCATTGCTGTTTTATTTCTTTCGCCGATATAACACTGGTAGAGCTCCCTTCCTCTCATCGTCTTTTTCTCATGTCTCGCCAGGAATCAAAGACGCATAAGGGTCAGCGAATGAACCACCCAAAGAGTAAACAAGGAGAGGCATAACGAGGGGATAAAAAGAGGTGAAAGAAAACGCGGCGAATTGAGCAGAACGAGAGAAGGAGAAAGAGAACTAATGGGAGAGAAAAGGGATAAAGGGCGATGGAAGAGTTATGGGAGAGAAGAAAGTCGAACGAGAAGAGAGCGGGAGGTCAAAGGAGTGGGGGGGGGGTGGGGGGGGAGATAGCAGCAGGATATCAGCATCGAACGACGAAAGTAATAAAACTCTGATGGATGGCAGACTCGGACAGATTGGTCCATTCAATTGAGAATTCGACAAATTTACGGACTTCCTAGTCTGCCATCATGGACGGTGTCATAGACCCTCCTCCACCTCTTTTTTTTTACGCATCTACTTTGCCGTTCATTCTTTCGATATCAGACAAAACGGAAAAATTTTATTGGCATATTTGAAATTGTTAATAATGCGTCAGATAAGACTTTATACACTGCGAAAAATGTACTTTATTTTAAACTTGAAGCGTTGCGTATCCTGTATAGATCTTTTCCTCTTATAAATTTTCTCGATAAACCGTGATTATCGTCAGAATTGATTAATTAGAAATAATTTTATCGGTTATATGTATATATATTTTTTTTCCCTTACTATTTGATGAACACTGATAATTTCTTTTTCGTGAATTCTCATTATAAAAATTACTTGTGTTTATAAAAATTATATATGTATGTGTATTCTTTTATATAAAAGTTACAAATACTACTTTTACCCACTTCGAGTCCAAGACAATTATATTTCCAACTTTACAATCGTTTATTAAGTAGATTAAACTTTGCGTTAGAGAGAATCTTACAAATTACCGCCACAGCGGAGGAAGCACATTTTTCCCTCCAGAGAAAAGTTTGGAAGTCCATTTCTCAGTTTTGACGTAAAAGTTTTTGGTTCTTTTTATATAATGGCCGTTCATTTATCCTTGCTTCGCGAGAGAATCCAGTGGTGAAAAACGGCTACTCGGTTCAAGTTGCCTTCGAAGAAATGATCATAAAGTAGACCTTTGCCGCCGTGGAGAAAAGAAGAGGGAGAGAACACGGAGAACGCGCTACGAGAAAGAGACGGAGGAAAAAAGACGGAAAGGAAGAGAGAAATGGGAAAGGACAGAGAATGGAAGAACAGCGAGGCAGTCACGATGTAGTTTTAACCCGACGACAACCACGACTGCGGCATTACATATAATACCTGTCTGACAAGCTACCTTACCCGTGTTGTGTCAGCCACTAGCCGTGTGTGTGTGTGCGTGTGTGCGCGCGCGAGCAACGTGTGTGCAGAACACGCGCTTTTGTGTGCGCGGAGCTTACCGGTCGGCATGCACGAATATGCACTGTTGCGTGTACCTACGTACTTTGTACTTGCTCGAGTATGGTTTGAGAATTCGAGAATTCAAATGAAACTAACAATCGGCTTGTTTCCAATATTTGAAAAATTTTATATATCGCGCATAAATAAAATTGTGTAAAATTAATTTATGTATTTTTCTTATTTTGCCCGTTTTATCTCATAAATATGATTGTACGCGGTGTTGTCTATGTAATTTTAATGTCACAAAAATCACGTTTACATGATAAATTTGTAGATAATTTCAAAGAATTTTGTTACGTAAATGTGAATAATAATTCTGAAGCATTCTACATATTTAAATTATGGATTTTACATTTAAAACACGTATTATACGCGCCGTCACATTTGTCACGAGTGTAGAAGAAACAGCAATGAGCGAGCAGCTTGCGTGTGTTCGGATTGCATGCGGCTTTCTTTATAATTTCTATAGATCGCCCGTAATTGTACTACGACGAAATCGTCGCTGAAGCATGCAACGATAGAGCTCGGAGGCTTCCCTAGGGGGGATCTATTAGCGACATTAGAATTAATTATGCTCATCCGCGATGGAATTAATTATTGTGCCGGAGTGTATTTCTTGGTACTTTTGTTTTCTGAATTCATTCTATGCCAATTTTATCTTGCGTGCAAGTCAAGCGGTACATTGTTGTATCGTATTATTATATCGTGGTGTATTATTATTACAAGAAATAAGAAACAAATCGTTCAAAATTTTCAGATTGCATAATAATCGTATAAAAAACGTAAGAACTAATTATTAAAAATGCGTTGATAAGGCAAATTTTATTAATATAGCAAATTATTTATCTTAAATAAATGGAAAATAAAAATTATTTTGAGTTAAAAATATGAAGTCTTTAATGAATTGCACCAAATAGAAATTTGCAAGAACATATCAATTACTTATTTACACGCACAGGCATACTCGTAAATGTTTAAGTATTTTCTTTATTAACATCTTATTCTTTATATGCTGCATACACATCAGCTAAACCAGTGCGTTTCGCACTAGTCGCTCGAATTAGCGATTCAGCTTAGCGACGTGTACATGTCGTAAAACAACAGTGGACGTTAAGCTTATGGAACATCTGTTAACAAGCACGCGCGCGCGCATACATACACACGTACACGCGCGAAAGCTTAGGTTTGGATAAATGAATCTACTTTACTTTGGAAACGTTGTCGTTATCGAGGCACACCTATTTTAATCGAAATAATCTTAGTAAGCGCGTAAGATTATAATCTTATTGTTAGCAGACACGTGGACGGACTCCCATTACGGAGTTTATCACGCATTTTCCTAGCAACACTTATAAATATGCCAGCGTATGACAGTGTGACATTTCGATGCAACGATATGGACATAAACTGCGATCGTTCTAAAAGTCTCGATTCTTTTCTCTTTATGTGCGTGCTATTTTTCGTAATAAAAATATCTCTCTTTAAATAAAGTAGAGCACGTACTAAATATCTTACGGAGAACGAACATGTATATATCTACTATATTATATATATATATTACAATTATGATTTATTTGAGAAGTTATTCCAGCAAACGAAATAATGAAGTTGCAACACGTTTTTATTTATCCGACTTTTCTGCCCGGCGGAATATCGGACGGATATTTATAACCCTGAATCGCTCGAGTAGCAACAAGATCGATCGAGTGCTATTCCTATTACACCCGTGCTCTTCGAATGTTTACCCGGGGCAAACGATTGATTGATCATCGATGCTAGTTATTTTCAGTCGACATGAAACGATTTTTATACCGCAATAAAATAATCGTTATTCTTTACCGTAGTTATTTATTCACTTATATAAGAGCGCACCGTAACATTTAGAACAATTATCGGAATTATCGATTCCGTCAATTATTATTTATTAACTGTGAATAATAGAGTCACGTCTACAAATTAGTCTTTAAATCTTAATTGATCACATCTTAGATGAGACGATCAAGACCAATTAATTAATTTTTAAATCTGAATTGATTATGATTTTGATTGAAATTTACTCAAAATTGATTATTAATGAATATAATTAGATAACTCCGAGTAAGAGTCGAAAATGGCACTTGTTCCAAAAACAATTATCATTTATTATTATATCACAACGATAACGTAAACTTTCGTTTGCTTCCTGTGTTGTTCACCATTTAAAGATGCGCTAACTTGATATTACTTAATGTCATGGAAAAACAAATAACTGGTTAACGCGGTGAGTTTGCATTGAGCGACAGATGTGCTCGTATAATGTTTTACGAAAATAACACGGACTCATGTGCTATCATGCGTTATTACGGTTATTTAGCGAATTTAAAAAATTCAATAAATCAGTAAGTACCGTGTATAATCCAAATAGGGCAATAAAATGTATGAAAATTTTATAGCAAATTTAACAAGTAACCGAGATTGTGAATAAATCATTATAATTCTAATATGCAAATTCTTGTTTTAATTTGTTAACGTTGACGATTGGATTCTTAGTAACAAAACGTTAAAAATACATAGATCGTTAATTTGACATTAAGTGAATTTAAAAGAATTTAAAGAAAGCATTCGTGTAGATGATTCCGTCGACAATATCATTTTAAATGCGGAGAGATCCGATTCGATAATTGACCTCAATTATAAATCAAAAGCCGTAAGAAAATTTTATTGAACAAAGCAAGGCAGATTCACGACTGAATAAAGAATTAAAGAATATATATGCTGAATAATTTTGAATAATTTTTAACTTTTCAATTAAATAATCTCCATCATCTTTGTTATATTTTTTAAATAGAAATATCAAACAGAATTAATTAAAATTTTTAATTGCGCTGATTTTCGCACAAAGTATATAATTTAAAATTAATAATGAAAGAAACATATTTATCTAAATTAAGTTGCTAATTGCTGCAATAACACGTTAAAAGAAAACCACCGTTAAAATCAGCAAAGGTAATTTATAAAAATACGTTTTAAATTTTCTAGAAAGAAAAATTCTGTTTTACTGACCAATTATAGTTTTCAATTTAGAGAATATTGAAATTTTATTTTGCATTGCTGTCTAAGGATCAATTTGCGTCTAATTTCTACATAACTGAGAGGAGGCTAAAGAGAAAATAAGAAGGTCGAATGCGGGGTTCGCGAAGGTAAATGGGCGAATTAAGCTGTAACAAGGTTCTTACCTCCTTCAGTCTCGTGCCAAACGATACCCTCGAGGGTGACGGAGGTGCCGGGCTCGCAAGGTCCCAAACACTCCGGTTCCGTAATGGTCCCCACGCTGGTCCCAACGCACACGTCGGACATGTCCTGCAACACAAAATTCATCAAATGGTTAACCCTGATATCACGTGTAGGTGCAACATTAGTACCGAGCGTATCGCATATCATGCGATGCCATTTTGCATCATATTACGAAATACTACTATGATGTAGTCTTCTAATAAAAACTGCACATTCGTGCATCTATTTGCTCTTGTTATTGTAACATAAATCTTAATATATACTAAAACATTACATTGCGTACGTGTAGCGCACGCAATTTAGTCTTAAAAATATCAAATATAATATAAAAAAGTACAACTGATTAAAATAAAATTTACAATTTACGTTTCATCATATTTAATTCAATAAGCTTTACATTAATAATTATGTATCTCTGTAATTATCGGCAAATATTGGTAATAAGAGAAATTAATTAATTTTACTACTTTTATGTAAGAACTTAAACCATTTCTTTATACATTTTAGTTTTTAATTTCAGCTGATTAACAAGTCTGGACTATTTCTTTGCTTAAAATATAAGATTTCAATGCATCGCAGTAAGATGTAAATTTAAAAATTCTAGGCCTATCAAATGTTATGATAAAAGATTCTAAAGTATAAAAATGAATAAAATGTTGCCTCTAATATATATATTATTTTTACATATTTGTGCATCATAATACGCATCGCATGACTATCGCGTGACGAGTCATTTTGACACAGCAACTTTACAAAGGTGTTAACAAGATATCTCTATCAACCGGAATTTTCGGCTTTTCAAAAACACTACTCTATCGGGAAATATCGCCGCGGCAGCGGAATATTGTCGCATCATTTTGGAAATCGATATAATTCGATTACTGGAGGCGCACGCGCGGAAAATGCACTCGGTTTGTAGCCGAATAGCTTGGAGGCGCGACGAAACGCAGTCGAGGATATAAAAGCAATTAGGGGAGACCCAATTAACGTTGGCCGCGCGCCATGGTATACTTGCGCAGCGTTGCTCGCTTGTGACGCTGTTCATGTTCACATCGTTCGTTGTTTATGGAAATACCGGTCAACCAATATTTCGCCGAAAGGACGGTTGGAAATGCGGTTACTGCCACGGCCGTTTACACCAGCGTGCAAATAGAAACTCGACCGGGCAAGAGCGTTAAAGGTTGATTTTCGCGTATCGAGCACATCTATCATATCGTGCACTAGAAATTGCGAACATGTCATCCCGTTAGAATATAGAGAGCATAATAGAAGCTATCGATTCTGACTTACACCTGGGTATTTACAGACGGCATTTAAAGAGTCCTGACTGCATGATAAAATTTCCTTTATTCTCTTTCATAGTTTTCCATTACGAGTATTTTTATCCGCATTACATACGTTTCCGTATCTGCTTTTGCGCAATATTGCTAAAGCTATATTTATGTGTTGTCGCGCCTTGATTATTGCAATACGGTAGATTTTTGTTTGTTAAATATTATTCAATTTATATATTATTTTGTTATCTGTATAATAATTATAATTATTAATAACTTACGATTAATACCGTTGTTTCACTTGCTATTTTTATTATATTATTAGTTAAATATATATTATATAGCATGCACTTAAGTATATAATATTGCATTGATATGGGCGAGAAGCCGTAATCCGGTTTATAGCGGATTTAAAAGCAATTAGCGAGATGTCTGCTGAATGAATGCGCTCTGTTGATCGCAGTAATTTTCGCGGCTCGATGCAAACAAATTTCTATTTCGGAAAACAAAATCAGCGCGCAGCCGGAGCACTGAGAGCAATTAGCGGTGCCCCACATGATTAACGCGCTAATTAGCGATGCAGTTCCGAACAGCGCGCACATAACTTTTTCATATGTTTTCGATTTTTCACTTATTCATCCCGCGGGATTTAAATATCGCCGATGTCGCAATATATCTCTACATCGTTCGGCATTATTGTCTACGCGGTTTTCAAGCTGCATGACAAAATAAAACCGACGTTAAATTGATTGAGGAATTCGTAACTGAATGTGAGAGCGGCAATTTCAGGACATCTTACATAAAGGACGAGATCAAGAGGTGAGTAAAAGTACGGAGGAATAAGCACGCGGCCGCCTTACAATCGGGCCTGAGATTACAATAGTAGTTTGAAATGCAAATCGCGGAGTTTATGCTTGGTTTCCATAATTACAGAAGCGGCGCGCGTTACCTCTCATAATGTACAATGTGGATCGACGTAATCGTGCCATTGTTCTGGTGTGAAACTACTTCGCCCTGTTAAGACGACGACGACGAGTCGACGAGTCAGTGATGCGAAAGAACAGCCGTGAAACGCAAGATGTGACAGCTTGCGAGAGAAAGGAAACACATTGGAGCATTGTCAATGAGCTTGTGCAGCACGCTATGATAATAAAAAAAAGACGACGTCGTGTCATTACGTGACGTATATCGGAATACAGAGAAAAAAGTGCTTACAAAGCTTAAACAGTACACAAAGATATCGATATCTCTCAGGCATCTAAAAGATATGACAGAAATGTTTGAAATCGACAATAAAACAGAAAAATATTGAAAAGTATAATATTTACCATAAAATAAATATCGTTAAAAGTATTAAAAATGAATAAATATTGAGTTTTATCATTGCGCGCTACTTTTACATAAATGTTCGCCTATTTTATTTGTTTCACATACAAGAGACTTAAATTGCAATTTACAGAGGTGAAAATAATGGTAACTCATTTTCGCAATTACCATTTTAATATCTGTTTCTCGATTCAACGAAATTCATTAATTATTCCGCAGTGTTTTTTACACGAGCACGAAACAGCAGCAAATAATTCGCAAGAAACAATTGATGCGAGTTTCAGAGAAACGTAGAGAAGAATACTGTTACGAGCAAGACTCGCAAAGACTACGAGAGTTACTGTATTAAAGTATGCAAAATGTCGCGCGGATAAAACGAGAATAAAACTAAAGAATCAAGATACATGTGTGATACATATTTGAAGAGCTCTTGTCAGCGCGCTATATGGATCCAACGCGTTGAGTGATAAACGCTCGCGCATCGACACGATTGAAAAATCCTTTTTAACCTTTCGAGAGTTAAAATTGAACTCTTGTTCACGTTTCCCGATGCGACAAAAAGCGCAGTCGAGAATTTCTGGCGCACTTTAGAGCGCACATAGCATATAAACTACCGCTTTATACTCGCGCTGCCGGTATTGCGATAAAATTGACGACTAGATGAATAATATGATGATTAATTAAGCGGCATATAAATTGAACGGAGAGAATATTGTTCTTTATTGCATTCATTCTCGATAAAATCGGTGAATAGAATACAATAAATTGTTACACGAAAAAACGATAAATAAAGAAATATAATCGAATAACGGGAATGTTGTTTATAATTCATCAATAATAATAGAATTGTGAAACAAGTTACTACAAAATTTTGCCGCATTATTTCTTGCTAAAACGGCTCCTTCATTATTCCTTTCAGATAATCAATCATGCAGTTCGTACAGCAGTTGTTATACTAACCAAAGTGATATCAAACAATCTAGATAATTGAGGTATGTAAAAAAATTCTCAAATGTCTGCTAAAAACGCATGACGTATATTCATACTACAGTATTGTGCAAATATATGTCTATGTGCAAACATCTATATCGAGTAATGTAAGATGAGAATGCAAACTGACATTCTTGCTGAATTAACTTGTTTTTATATTTACATATATTTTTAAATAAAAATGCTATTTTTTTTTTTAAGTTTATATATAGCCAATTTTTCGCGCTTTATATTGGATTAATCGTAAAATCGAGAAGAAGAATCTAATCAAAGAGTTAAACGATTCCCGCGGATTAAAGCGTCCTCCATAGAATTTTCATCGGCCGACAGTGCCGATGATAACCGTGCACAGCTCTTCTCTCGACGCTTACGTAGGTACTACCTAGAATGCAATTTGCGGTGGAACAATCACGGATCGCCGTCAATTTCGCTGTTCGCCTCGCGCTCGAGCTACGGCTGCGTTTGTGTGCGTATTTCAGTGCGCGGATGGTCATGTATTTGCATATACGTGACTCAGTGTGACGGCTGCGTCCGTATACTATCCGCTTCGACGACGTGTAGGTGATTGCATTTGTGTACGAATGTGGTGTGCGGATGACCACGCTCGCTTTATATGTGCACGCTCAAGTGTGTAGGTCGCCGCGTACGTGTGCGCGCGAGTGCAAGAAGCGGCGTGGACGAGTTGTAACTATTTTATGATCGGCTATAGAAGACCGACAGCGGAGAGGGGGAAAGGGAGATTACTGCCGTTTCAAGCCTGCTGCGTCGATGGAAGAAGCCATAGCGAAGGGCAGGAGATGGAGAGAGAAGAGACCGGCGGATATATAAGTAACCGACAGGCATCGAGGGGGTGACGCGGGGATGAAGACAGGAGGAGACTTTGCGAGAGACAAAGTGCGCTCGGCGTATTATACTCGGCGAATGCGAGTTCGTATAAACGCCACAGCACACGGCGCGTAATATCGGGACGCCACGTTTTGCATTTTCCTCTTATTTACGGAGCGCGATCGACGCTGACAACGGCGACAACGATGACAATATCGGCAACGTTTGTCCCCGTGTACGTATAATATCATGCAAATACAATCTGTCTAAAAGTGATTTTATGTCTGCTGAAAACAGCATATCAATCCGTTCGAATGTGGATGACGGATCGGTTGTCTAGTCAATATTACACACGCCGTAACAAGCTTGTCGTCTCGAACGTTTTTACGACGTATGCGAGCGCAGGATTCGACGGTAAATGAATAACGATCAAGGTACTATTATTATTCAATTTTTTAATCCCGCTGGCTTCGCCATGCAGCACACAAACACATTTCCATCAGCGTAGAAAAATATTTTCCAACTTTTTTTACGCAGTATATTTTTGCTTTAAATAAAAAGAGAAAAATATCAACGATACTTCCAGCATTATATTCTGTAGCTTGGTATAAGAAGTCCTTAAGTCAGTTCCATAACCTCAGTTGGAAGATTTCTCGCAGCCATAAGTATTTTTTGAATAGACTTAACTAAATAGCAACATGCTTATTATATATATATATATATGACGGAGTGACATATGCAATTTTTGCATATTTAAGCTCCAATTAAGATTATAGATAAAAATAACTTAATCACTTCTTGTACCAAGCCACAGATATGTACTTACCATTATACACACACTGATCTTCACTTATTTCGCAGACTTCTTACTCTCCTCAAATATAACCTGTTGTCGTTTTTACAATATTATCCTCCGTATTACAAGCACTCAACGCTTTTCTCAAGACAATCGAGCAAATCCCAATAAATTGTGTTCTACACTGAACTCGGTTATATTGAACCTTCTTGATTTAGCGCGTGGATTCGGTATCGTCGTGTCACATCTATTCCACGCAAGATATTCCTTCGCCGGAGAAATATAATAGAGTTATCGGCTCGTTCATCTTCCAGATCGTTCATCGAGCGAAAACAAACCCATAGGAAACGTGTCGTCTATAGTTATCGTCGAATATGGTGTCATACAGAGAAACAGCCAAGCATTCCGGCATACACGAAGAGAAAGACTCCGAGAAGAGAAATCTCACCATTGCGAGAGCTGCCTGTCCTTTAAGCCCGAGGGAGACAGGCTTTACGAGGGTCCCAAGATGAACACGAAGGGGAAGCACGAGTCAATCCAGACCTTGCGTCCCTTACGGTGGAGGAGGAAAAGAGGGGAATTTTATCTCGCCTCGAGACCAAATCTCTTCAGGCGTACGGTGAAATAGCACATGGTACATCTATGTTATAAGGGGAAATAAATGTGAACGTATAATATAGTAATAATAAGTAACACACAATTGGTTTAATTGTGAGTAAGCGACAATAATGTACGAAAATAGGAAGAAATGCAGAGAGTATTGTTATATTTTAAAAAAATATATAAATGTAAATATAAAGCGACATAGTGTGTGATTGATTAAAAAGATATTTGGAAAAGTTAGAAACAAAATGTGTCGCAAAAATAAAAAAACAAATTGTTAACAACAGAAAAAGGGGGCTGTGAGAAAAAAAATCTTGCTTGCAAAAATGGAAATAATAGGATGTCGGAAACTTTTACGCTTTCTTTCACCGAAGACAAGTTATTGTAGGAACACTTAAAGAATCAGTTTCACGAATTCTAACGAGAAGAAGAGGATGAGGAGAAAAGACCATAGAAAAAGAAAGAATGGAAATGCTATATTACTTTTGAGAATGAGAATGAGAAAGAGAGCGTCTTAAGAAGTCGCACAACGAGGACAAAAATGAGAAGAAAGGACTATAATAATAAAACAACAAAAAGAAAGGGCGTAGGCCAGGAGAAGCTGGGAAACCAGGGCGGATGCGTCACGAAATAAAAGGAGGGAGAGAAACGTAAATATACTTACACACAGTAGAGAAGTGTCGCTGAGGACACAATGAGGCGCACTAAGAAACAGGATGTAAAGAAATACCGGAATTATACGTGTAGAGTAATACACTCAATTAGTACACACACGCATATTCTCTTTTCTTCCTCCCTCTTTTCCTCTATCTCTATTTTTTCTTATTTTCTCTGAGAATATGAAAAAGCATTTATGAAAGATTTATAAGTATTTCTTATACAGGGGATATCTACTGATTTATCGAAAAAAATTTCTCTGATTTTTCCAGACAAGAAAGAATTCCCCGAGAATTCCAGGTTTTTTCAGGTAGCAGACGTCCCGTTATAACATTATTTGTTTCAAAGTTTTATTTTAAGACTTTGCTATAGGCAAAATGCAGAGTTTGAAAATGACGGTATTATTCAGTACTCGATATACTAAAGAAAAGTAAAAAAAACTTTTCTCGATTCCTGTGAAGCAATCGAAAACGTTACTTTTCGATATTCCCTCGTATAAAAATATCGAACTTACGAAACGTAGTAGATACCCACGTCGCAACATTCAACGCCATAAAATCCATTCGTGGCAACGATTTCCGACACGCGAGCGATTTCCATCGAATTATACGAAACGTAGTGGCACGTGTGCGACACGTTGTGCGCCACCCGGTATACACAGAAAACCGCAAAGTGAGGAAGAGAGGAAGGATCAAAAGGGGAGACAGAGAAGCCGAACGCGAATAAAAGCACGGCGGAGAGAGAGAGAGAGAGAGAAAGAGAGAGCGAAGCGTCGGGCGGTCTTATTGGGCGGACAAAGAGAAGCAGGAAAGTTGAGGAGGGTTTCCGACTGCAATATGGCTCCCAGGCTTCCTCCGGCGCGATGGTAACAAGAGAGAAGTAATGATCCTTAAACGCGGACGACGGTGCCGGGTATCGCGCGACAAGCGTTCGGATGTTCGACGAGTAGATTCGGATCTACTGCGGAAATTACAGACGACAAGAAGATTCGCGTCGTAACGTTGATGGAGGCGAGAAGCGCTCTCGTCCGCAACCGCGCGTTTATTAATTTAATTGCCGATCAAACGATGAGTCGATTCGATTAAAACCACCGGTATAGCGGGTGGGCGAGAAGAATCGGAAAGGAGGGAGGAACAGATGGACAATGATGAGGGAGGATAAGGGAGGTGGGAGCTTTGAGCGCCATGTTTACCGCTCATGAATATATTCATAGACGCAATCGCATGAGTGTTCGCCAACACGAACGGGGTGCCTCCTCCCTCCTCACGGCATTATAACGTGTGCCCGGCAATGCACGCCGGACGAACACGTAACAAGTTAACAAGTAACACTGTACGCAGCGCGCGTTAATCTATGCGCGCGATTCACGCGACCGCGTGCACACATAAGGATGCAGGTTTTCGGAACGAATTAGCGGCGATGCACAATACACGTCTTGCTGTCGTGGGGATGTTGTTAAATTTGAATTTCATCCACTATGATCATCTCATTCGTCTTGGAAACTAAAATATTTGACAGTGATATTAATACCGAGTTATGTCATAAATTTTCATTATTATATAAAATCTTAATTGTAAAGAGATCTGCAAAAAGTGTTATTGAAAAACGACAAATATTTTTTCTCCCCTGGTCCTTTCTAGTTCTTAGAATATCCAAGGCTAAGGCGTCTTTTGAGATAATTCGAAGAATTTACAGGTCTAAAAATTCCACAGGTAGTAATTTCTAGAGAGCAATTCAGAGATTATGTTTTCTAATTCTTTCAATTTATCACGATAATTTAAAACGGAGAAAAGTCTAATTCCATAAAGATTCGGAAAGGCACGAATTTTAGCCTTCAAAAGATCTTATATTTGTTCAGATTATAAGTTAAGCAGATTTCGAAGCGTAAGAAGCAAAACCCTAAGAATACGAAAATATAGAAATGGGAAAAATCAAGAAATTCAAAATGTAAAATATTAAAGATAATATTCTAAAAATAATGTACAAGTACGTGTCAAAGCACACTTAATAAGAAATGTCGGACGGTTAAAATACGAGTTACTTCGTAATATCTGTCTTTTAGTCCTTTCTTTCCAGTCACGTAGCGTGCAGGAATCTCGGAAAAAGACAAGGACCCTCGAGGCGCGAGCTGCTTGATCCTGACGAGACTGAGGCGGAAACTAAAATGATGGCTACGTGAAATAGTTACAGGAGCGATTCCGCGGAAACCGGTTATCATCGAGATGAAGGTTTTAACCCCCTTTGCATTATCTATTTTTCCATCTACCTAAAAATCCCACATCGTGTAACATAAAATGACAACTAAATTGTCATGTCGACTCGACAAAGTAATCTGATAAGTATGGAATAATGTATCATGCTTCTTTAAGATAAAAATGTCTTGACTGCTAAAACGGCTAAGTATAATATTTAAAAACGTAAATTAATAATTAAACGCAATAAAGAGCACGTTAGAAAAGTTAAGCTATCATAGAAACTATCTTCCAAACAAGTGTCTTCGTTACATTTCCAATTCTATGATTAAAAAATGTAATTTTCAGAAAAGATAAAAAAATTTTGATGTTCCCGAAAAGAAAGTATATTTTAAATTGTTAAGCGCGAATTTTAGATTTAGATAAACAAAACTCGAAATATAGTCATAGTATTTATTGCAAAAATATACGAGTTTATATCTGCGAAATTACAAATATAAGAAATTTATGTGCAGCGTACAGGTTTATTTCGACCTCCGAAATGCAGAGAGTTCAAGTCGGGCATTAGTCTTCTGCTTTCAGAATCACCGTGAAATTTAAATCGCCACCTTCTGCGATCCTGCAGATTTATCGTTACGCGTTCTTTTCATTATCGATTTGCGGCGAGACATGTAGATAGGTGAGCATATAAAAAGTCAAAATAACCGGCGCTGGCGCACCATCGACGGAGTGGTTGACTGTAAAATTTATAACCAAGTGACGCCGGCAGCTGCGAGGAGCCGCCGTCTAATAGCAGCTGGCCCGCACCAACGGAGAGAAGAAAGAGCGATTCGATCGTGACTCGTCGATGTGTTAAAGCAGAACGGAGCGAGCAGGGGGAGAAAAATGAGCGATCCGGATTAATCGTTTTGTAACAGAGCGATTATCGTCCTACAAAGCGTGTAACTCGCAAATACCAGGACAGTTCGCTGCGCAGCGCTGAGCGACTGTTAGCGTGTAATCAAGATAGCACGGTGTATTGTCGCAAGGTACAAAAGGGTGTCAGTGGCACCGTTCCATAGTTAATAACATGAAATGCTCTGTGTAAGATGTGTATGTACTGAAATTACTCATTAAAGTTTCTATAACTCTCAATGCTAAAGTCATTATCCTTTTTTGCTTTCGTTTCCAGTTTTTCTAGACATTGCAGTGGTTTGTGGAGATCCGGTGTGGAACACAATGAATTTAGCCTGAGTCAGGCTGAAAGAAGAAGAAACGAACAGACGACATAAAGAAAGCGATAAAGTGCAAAAAAATAGAACCTATATCAATTTGAAGGTTAACAGCTTCTAATTCTGTTACCAACATCGATTTGATATTCTAAGGCCAAAGTAACGTTGACTCAGTTTTCGCACAAAAAAAATATTAATTTTCTATCCAATAAATTCAATATTTTTAATTTGTAGAATGTGAAAGCCTTTTTTCCTCAGCTATTTATTTTTTCGTTTCTGTAAGATGGGGGAGATCTCGAACAAAGGTTGACAGTGCTAAGAATTGAAACGACAAAAGACGCGCGCGCAGCAAGATTCGTTAACTGTCGGGCAATTATGAGAAAAACCAGTCTTTGTTACCCGGGAGCGCATTACAACGATCGACTTTAATGGAAGCAATAAAATGCAGGTGCTGGTACCGCGCATTTTCCGCAATCGAGGATCGTCATTAGTTACTCATTCGCGTCAGTCTCGCTGGAGAGTCTGATACTCCTCTGTACCATGTTAAGATCTCTTTTAATCCGATAAGTACGAAGTAAAACTCTCGGCAGTGGATGCTTGTAAAACTATGTGCGTGCACGATAATAAAAATCGAACGCGGTATAAAGAAGAATTTGTGGGATGTTAAAATTCTTTTATGAAGAATTCATTAATGTTTTATTTCACTTAATTGGCATGCGCAACAATTTCGAAAAAGAATTGTAATGCGCTAAATGGTGGACATTAGAATATGTAAAAACATTAATTATTTAAAATTATATAAATTAAATGTATAATTTAATATATATATAATTCCAATTATTTGCACAATTCTATATTTCACGCTAATTAAATGTGAAACACATGATCTTCAATGCTGATCATTGAGATCAAATTTATCACGTCAATAATCTTGCTCTACGCTTATTTTCCGCCAATTTGCAAGCAGTATCTTCGGGACGATCCTTGATCTCTCGTCGAAGGCGAATGTATAAATTGGCTGTAAGGTCAATCTCGAGTAACAGATCTCGCGCGGAGATCTCTTAGTCCGTAGATACGCATGTAGATACAGATATGTAATTATCGAGCAGTTGGCATCGCGGCGCGATGGAAACTGTATCTCGTATATGTGGCGAGTTCAAGACAGCTAACTTAACGTGTCAGCGCACGAGGATGCGGAGCGATCATGACTTCGAATAAATAGCGCGAAACTGTGACGTGTAATTAACACGTTAGCCGTCCCGTGCGGATCAGTGGCATGATCCTCGCCACTACGAAGCACACACGTTACTTGAGAACACTCTACTATTTATAGCGCGTGGAGCTTAATATAACTTAATAGCTTATGCATAGAGAATGAACTAATATTTATCACTGTGTGTTTATTTTTAGATTAAATTAACATAACTTTGAGGAAATATAATCACTTTCTTATGGGTTTTATATTTTCTGTCTGTATATTCTAGACAGAGAACTAATACAAGTAGCAAACAGATTATTATAAGAGTATACTGTTGCACGGCACAGTCTATAGCATCGATAATAATTTCGTTCGTGGCCAATCGAAGCGAAATGACACGAGTTAAGCTCACAATGGCTCACAATGGTCTACACGTCATATTGTTCGTTGCAACTGCGAGAATTCAAACCCTTTCGGGTATTATCGCACGTGTGTGATCGAGAAACGAGTGATATTTAATATTTAATTATTGACGTTATAATGCTGAACGACAAGCAGAGCTATTTTCATAGGTACAACAATTTTGTTTGATGAAAATTTGCAATAAGTATTCAAGTGAATTATTAAATTGATTAAAATTATTCAGTTTTAAAAAATAGATCTAATTATATCCTTCGTTAAAAGCGCTTTGTAAAATCACTTCACTGACAAGTATTGTAACTAATTTCTATTACACGTGTGTTGTCACCTGTGTATTTTAATTAAAAACAAGACTATACAATAGAAAGTATCTGTGTAATCGCAGAAACATTATCTTTCAATTGAGTAAATTGCTAAAATTCATATCTGTAATCATCGTGGAAAAAAATTATAATTATGAAATTATTAACTATAGTAACCGATGTACACGAACAAAATTGTGCGGCTCATGCACAATTGACAGCTGTAAAGCCGCTAATATTTCACTTGCAAAATGATAGCTTTACAATCATCGACGTGGCTTTTAAGTATTATTGAGCTAAGCTACGTGTTCTCCATATAACAATTTGTACAGAGACATTATCTTATGCCCAGACATACAGAAAATATTCGCAGAAAATACCTGTGTTAGGTCCACTGTTCCTGCAAAACAGAGTTTCTTTGAGGTCACGTTCACGCTTTCCTGACACGAGCGATATTTCTCGAGAAAATGCCACTCACAACATTCATCTTTTATCACGTCGTATTATTTCCCAACGACATCTTGCTTGCACGAATCGCAATATACTATGCAAACAATGATGAGAAATATACTGCTATTTCTGCAAGAAACGATGGAAATTTATAAGTAGTTTGTAAACGTTCGTGCAGCTTATAGAATACTGAGTGTTAAAATAACTGTTTCGTTCCTGTCCGTGTTAAGAACTATCACCTACGATTTGTGACACTTTCTTTCCGTGTCGCTTTCTTTACACAAATATTTTGCACACTACAATCTAATACATAACAATTAAACTCCGTTTTCTTTTCGTTCAAGAATAGCCGAGAATCTTCGAAATAAAATACACAACAATACATAATTAGTTGAAAGAATCGAGAGATCAAAAGAAGATGCTAAGTAAGAAAAATAAGAGAAGAGAAAATAAATACAAAATAAAAAGTATGTTAATTTTACTAGCGAAAATAAAGCAACATAATTCGCCAAATATTATTCCAAGGTAATTGAAGAATTGCTGAGCTTATTTGTATAAATATACGGTATTAAACCACGAAAGTACAGGTTTAATTTTGTAGTCTGTACACATTGTAAACATATAAGAGATGCAGGTATTCTTTTTGCTTTACTATTGGATAAGGCATCTCTACTAAATGCTATTACTACTTTGTTATATACACCGATACCTCACACTTGCCGCAGGGACCACCGTATTCCGCTGTAACTAATCGCCGTAAGTGCTGCGAAGCCGGTAATCTCCGGATGGAGGATTAGTAGGGTTTCTTGGGGAACGAAGGGTGAAGGATTATAACTCCGCGCTTCCGTTAAGTCGCGATAACTCCTGCACTGCAGAGCCGAGCTCCGACAATATGAACAACTTACCGACGACGGATCGATATTAAACTCCAGCGTGTGACGAAACTAATTTGACGCCGCACGGAATAACTTGCGCGACAACAATTGCATTTCTCCTGCGAGAACGTACGCTGCGAAGGAAGCACGTCGACTGACGACGAGTCAGACCACTTTACCATGAATTTGTTATCGTCTTGCTTTAATCATAAAACCGAAAAAGATGTTTACACGACATTCGGAAACAGTGCAGACAAAATTTTATCTATAGACTTCTTTCCTTTATCAAAATTCTATTCTATATATTTTGAACACCAGATCAATAGATATCAACTGATATTTGAGAAAAATGTTAATTGAAACGTTTTCTACTAATAAAATAAATAAGCCTTAATTAAATACAATACTGATGAAAGTCTGTTCCAAATCGATAAAAAAATCCATAAAAATAGCACGAAAAATTCAATATTCAATCAGAAATATGTCAAAGCAGGGAAATATTGATGGTAATACAAAGGGAAAAAAGACAAGCTTTAAACTCGGTTTATTCAATGTGTCATTTCATTACGACCTGTTCGTTTTTATTACGAGTCCCTCATTTGAATAACATGTTTTTCGAGTTTGACCGACTCACTCCCTTGCCAGAACTCATCGAGCGCACTTATGTGCTCCAGCTTGAAAATTATGTCTCGTGCATGTTAAACATCTTGAATGATCGTGCGTTCCCGTTTTTCTTTCTTTTAGTTACGATGCACACATTTCACCGTGTCTCGTCACGATCGTCACGTTGAATACATCATTTATAAAATCTCGCAATTCGCTCATTCAAAAATTAAAAATTAAAAAACATAAACAATGTTGTCAGATGATAAGGTACGGATTACAAATGACAATATGACGGAAAACCCAGCCGTGGTCATTTTAATCCTCTTATCTTATCAGATTCTTTTTATCCTATTCTTCGGCTTTAAGTGTTTCATTTCGCAAGAACGCAAAACCTGTTTACCTTAAGTGATACATAATGAAGCCAAGGAAAACCTACTTTGCATAAATCTCATTCAAAATCATACCTCGAATAATTCGCGGAAGCTTGTTATACTAATCGGATCAGTAATCATAGAGGAGATTACTTCATAAATTTTATCTTTTAGGAAATATTATCTTCAAATTATAGAGAAATTTTATTATTATATTACGTAAGAGATAATTAGAGATTGTTAACAAATTTATATTACTTTCCAACAATATTTCTGATATTTATTAAAAAAATTTACTCCCAACATTTTTAAAATCAAATCCTTTAGAATGCACTTATTTTATAAAATTTCCGTTTTGATTCTTCAATAAGCGACGATTTTGTCGATTTTTCATGAAACGCGGGCACGAGAAAACTGTTTTAACTTCGAGATAAAAGAGATACGGTGGTCAGAACGGCAAACTCTAACGAAATATGACATTAACGATCGTTACAATGTGCTCAGAGATTCGGATGGTGATAAAAAGGCACGTATTATTATTAGTGAAGCATAAAGGTTCGATGAATGTGGAAAGTTAACACACTTCCAGGCTGTTGCGTGTCTTCGTTCGAGCACATATAATGCGCCGGATAATTGAGACTCCCGTAAGATATCCGTGTCCAAGGAAGATGAAGCGAAAAATCAGCCGTGCATATCGATTTTTTTATTTCATCAAATTTCGTTCAAGATTTCACGAGAAATCGCGCCGAAAGCTATCCGCAGATTCGCCTCCCAATATGTTGCAATCAATTGCTATTGATCGATAATAGACACATTTAGCGCTTAATAATCTTTTCTTGATAGAAAATAGGTAAAGAATATATTTATGATGATAAGAATAGATTTATATTTCTGCAAATAAGCAGAAATATTTTATTCTACAATTAATTTTTAATCGGTTTCGATTTAACAGAATACTCGAGACTATTATCGATATTTAATGTAAAAGTTTAAAAAATTACAAGAAGATAAAAAACGTCAAAAACGAATTTCGTTATTATATTATTGATAATCAAGTGATAATAATAAAATTAGAAAATAGAATATTAATGCTAAAATTAGTTATTAATGAAACAAAAAGATCAGTCGATACTTCTCATACCTGTTCTTTGTCGTAACACGATATTATTTTCCATCGGTGG
Source organism: Linepithema humile (assembly GCF_040581485.1). NCBI lineage: Eukaryota > Metazoa > Arthropoda > Insecta > Hymenoptera > Formicidae > Linepithema > Linepithema humile. The sequence goes on along the minus strand of NC_090128.1, from coordinate 6,038,576 downwards.
TATAAAAGCAAAAATTTAATCACCGATCGACAAGTTTCATCTCTCATTCTGTATCCAATTCATCAAACCACGCACACTTGTTATCCGATAAGATATTAAGCCAATTACGACAACATCTGATACACATTACACGCGTACCTATTCATCCATGACTGAAAACAGCGTCGAGTTATGCTGTTCTCGTTTATGATCCGATAAACAGATTGCGGTTATGATCTTTTACATACCGCTCAAAAGGATTTAGATTTTATATCTGGAGATATATTTATACGTATGGCAATTTATTTTTTAAATGTTACACAATTCACGTCAAATTTGTGAAATAATTGGTGCTGACAAGTTTTCAAACTTATCAGTTCTGTTACAAGATACAGGAGATATGTGAAGTGAATCAAATAACACAAATATAGAAAGAACGCAAATAAACTCGAGAATTATTTTGATCTCTGTTCATCCGTTTTTATTCGATAAAGTTTATAGGAAATTTGCGAAAATATTTTAACCTCTCTCAAGAGTTATGAAATCTTTGAATAAAATAGTTGTGGTAATAATTTTGAGTTTACAATATATTTTTCGCGCGATGAATGATGTTCGTGGTGTCGAAGTTAACAAAAAATCGTGCAAAAGTTTTATGATAAAGAGAGAGATGAAATTGCAGAAGTTACTTCAAATGTTGCCAGAATGAATAGACTTGGTTTGGAGTAAAAAAAAAATTATCGAACTTTTTTCAATAACACTATCAGTAAGTTGAAACTCAAGCCTGTTAGTTATAGAGCCCTCTTAAAGTTTAACTTTCGTTTTAAATTATTATGCTAACTCTACACTCTCTACATTCATAAAATCATTAAGTGTGTATTACAGTCTAATGTATCTTGCCTCTTTCGATTGTTCTTATTCTCATCCATCATTTCTTAAAGTAGGTATCCCGAAATGTGGAATATATTCGTTATATTTTTTAGAAATGTCTTAAGGTAGAGAAAAATTAGAAATAAAAAGATTTATGGTAAAGAAATATTAAATGATATTTTCGCGGCAACAGAATAAAAAGATTTAAATATTTATCAAGCTTTAATTGAGTGGATTTCTGGACAGCTAAAAGTTAAATATTGTGCTCTATAAAATTGCTGTCACGCTGGCTGTTGAACGCCATAACATCAATGATGCATCAGAAAGTAAAGCGATCGTGCTAGATGACCCCACGCAGCTCATTATAAACCTATTATATCCCTTTCGATACTAGACAATCCCCCCCTCTTGCTCGAGTAGAATCGTTCGTAATACATGCCGCAGTGGTGTGTCTACCAATTTTAATTCTTACAAATTCCCAAAATAGCAATTAATTTTTTTGTTACATTCAAATTTCTCTTCGTTTATCATGTTACATGAGATGTATAGTCTAAACATTTTTTCTTCTCCAAGTTTCCACATTTGTATTTGCAAAAAACGTTTTTCAAAAATTATGCATGCTTGTTCTGAGATAAATTGACGTACAGCACACGATATCTTTGATGCACAAACGAAATTACGAAGCACGCAACTATCGGAATGTAAAATGTAAATGAGAAATATTGAAAAGAAGCAGAGAAGTAATAAGTTTCAGCTGCAATACGCAGAAATGCTTGTAAAATAAATTTCGAAGATATGGCTGAATGTACAAACTCGTTAAATCACTGCAGGTGCGCGACATAACTTTTGCCGCGGGAAAAAGTTGTCTAATTAGTCTCGTACAGGTGTGTGCGATCGTGATAAAAAATTCTCAGCGCGCTGTGACGCGCAATTTCTACTCAAAAGTTACTTAGCGTTAGCACAAACATCTACAGAAATATTACAAAGATATTTTAATCATTAAAAAAATGGAATACTTTAGAAGTAATCACCAATGATCACATGTGATAATAAAAAAATAGATAAGTTTTATAAAACTTACATAAAAATCAATTATTTAACTGTCGGACAAAATTAAAAGCAACAAATACAAATATTTCCAACATGTAATTTTCGTCTAATTTGTGTAATTATCAAAATTACTTGCTATTTTGAAAGTAATAAGCAGAAAATTAAACAACATTATAATATTGTAGCAGCTTGTTATAAATTTGATCAACCGTGCTATTAATTGACGTTTAACATCGCTGGTCGTCTGGAAAAGCCAAGGCGAATGCTTACATTATAAAAGTCGGACAGCGCTCCAGCTTCCAGCTTGAATTCCTAAGTATCGATACTCTAATTATCCGGTTAGATCATTCGTCACGCTCGAGCGTGTCTCTATTTGCGTTATCTCGCCGGCGTTAAGCAATAAATTGTCACGATCGTTAACGCTTCGGCGTGACTTTGTAACGATGGCGGAGCGACGAGGCGATGGCAGGCCTGTAAAAGCCTGATACGCAGCAATAATTTTTCCGCAATTAAGCGACCGCGTATCGGTCGATAATGAAACTAAACAATAACGTGATAAAAGGAATGCCGTGCACGCATCATAAAGCGACGATATAAATGTCCTGAAAATGTGAGCGTTCGTGATGTTTTAATAGCGCTTGTGAATACAATTAGGATAATGTTTCTCACTGCACAATTAATTTTTTTGTATCGCGAATCTTCGTTTTGTTGAAAAAGTCCATTAACACTTTTGAATTGTTTAACGTATAGTTCTTAAAGAACAAAAAAGAAAAACAAGCCTTTTTTTGTCGTTTTTATATAAATCGAATTTAAATTCTGAATTATCATTAATGATGCATAAAATGACCGGAAATTACATATTGTATATATTATAAAGAAAAACGCTGACAACGAAAGTGCTAAATAAGCAACGCAATGAAATACAATGCCCGTCCCTGTCGCAAATGGTTTATGCATACGATAAAGCGAATATAATACGTAGGTAAATTTTTCAGTGCCGTTATCGTCTTGATTAATTAGCCGGCTGATAAATGGCGCGTCGCTGCCTATGAATGAACTTGCTTGGGAGAAATAATTCTGAAACCACCCAAGAAGATCATACGTGTTCTATTTACTGCAGGAATAAACCCGACGTGAAAATAAGAAACATTTGCTAATCACGGAATGGAAAATCATAAAAGGTTATACATCAAAATTGACGGTTTGAGTTAAAAGGAAAAGAACACTGTATGTTGTATCGTATTTCGGAAACTAAAAAGAGAATACAGAATATATTCATTGTAAAATAATAAAATAGTAAAAATAACAAAAAAAAATTGTAATTATTATAATATGTGACTTTTCGTTAAAGAATAGCTCAATTTACTAAAATAATACTTTTTTCGGAAAACTATTTTCTAGTGAATACAGATTTTACAGAACATCAAATCGAAACTGCGTAAACATTGATATGCTCGACTATCTGTCACAATTAAGTATTCTCGTATTGAATGTATGATAAATTGTCCGATAAATAATGGAAACATTAGTCGGTCGTTAATCACAGAGCTGTTTCGCTGTTTTAGTCATTTATCGTTTAAAACTGACACTATGTACATTCTTATTATAGTGACGAGGAATCGATATTTCTTTGGTCTATATCAACCAATTACCATACATCCTACATGCTGTTGGAATTAATAGTGGTATAATACCGCGATACTATCGCGGCAAGTTCTACGACTTTGCGAACAAACTAGATGTAGATATTCTAATGACACAACGCCGCGTCGCGTTGATCGATAGCATAACTGTGTCGTTTGGAATTGGAATTCCACAATTTTTAGTCACTTTCGAATTCGGAAAATTCTACCACTTGTTCGCCAATCACAATCCAAGTTAAAATTGCAAATCCGACGATTTTACTGCACGACAATATCGATAAAAATTTAGATGCAATTGCACCGAGAGTGTTCGCGACCGTTTATTTCTTCGTTCTACTTCTTCGTCGCCACTACTACTAGTCACATACTAGATGTAGATATTCTAATAACGACACACCGCAGTGATATATAACGTCGATCGATAGGGAATAATTTCAAGGGGCTTGGGAAAAAGAATATAAGGCATAATTGAAAAGGCAAGCGAATAAAGAGACTATAGTATATTTTATAGTATCACGAGAATTATCGACTTTCAAGCTTTCGTTATTAACGGTCACGATAATGTGATCTAATATTTCAATGGAAATATTAATTCAATCATCCAACCTTATTGTACATTGTTTCATTATTAATTTTATGCCATAACTACTGCAATGAGAAGTAATAATTTATTTATAATCAATTATAATTGCGATTTGTAATAATAACGCAATATTTATACGCATATTCTTTCAATTATAAATTTTATTTATTCGTTAAATATTTAATAAAAAGATTTATTAAATAAAATTACTATTAGTGAGTAATAAATAAATTGTCGACTGAAATATTCATAAGTTTTTAATTAAAATATTAATGTTTCTTTCTCACAAAGAACATACACGTGAAATGTTCACACATAATACTCACGCATTTTCTTTGATCTTTTTATTACAATTCCTCATTTTATAATAACTGCACCCGTAAAAAAAGGGAAACTAAAGAGACAATAAAATTCTTCTGCTAATAAAGAATCGACCAAAACAGCTTTGTAATTGAAGCAAATTCTCGGATCCTCGAACGACAGCTCGCCGCATTGTCAAATTTATCTCGACAGTTCCCAATCCCAGAGTTCTACAGCCATTGGATCCGGAGATGCGATTGTTACTACACAAAAACCAGCCGGAACTTCCGTAACAACCTAATACATACGGAGAGAGGAACGAGCCGGCAAGGAAAGCAGTTGGGGAAGCAGGCAGGGGTTGCTCCGGGAGTTGAACGGTGAACTTTCGTGACGAGGGTATAGCCAACAAAGTTTCCGACGATTCCTAGCGAGAAGAGGACACGACCAGAACGAGGGAGAAAGAGAAAAAGAGAGAGTTCCGCTATTTCCACGTCAATGTACTTAAGCCTCCAAAGCGGTGCGAAAAGGCGGCGCAGTAGGCATCGCACAATGAAAAGTGCCGACAGAAAATGGTGATTACTGTTGAAACTGTTCGAGCACTTCGGCCTTCAAAAAATCGCCCGGTCGTTTACTCTCCGTTAACTCCGAGAACGAGAAACGTCGGAAAATATTGAACATTTCAAAGTGTTCAATTATCTCATTGTTTTAATAAGATGTCAGAAACGATAAGTGTATAAACTTCGGAATTGTTGTACTTTCTTTGTCGGACTTTCTTTTTCATTTAATCGAGAATAAATCTGTGGAAATTCCGAGCTTTTTAATTTGTTAAACTTCAATGTTTGAAGTATCGCAAATGTGACACGAACTTGGCCTTTCGCTCAGCTTAATAAAGTCAATATAAAAATTCTGCGCGCTAATTCGATATCAATTGGATGCAATACGACTTTTTTGTAACAGACAGAGTTGTACAACGGGATTTGCCGTTTCCGCATAGCTCTTTCCTCGGTTAATACTATTTTACAGAGTTATTTGCATTTAATACAGAAATACGATTTCATTATTTGTAATCAACGCAGTCGATCCGGTTTTCTGGTCGACCACATCGCAACTCGCTATCTCCGTCTATGATCGTAACGCGCGTTCGAGCGTAGAACCCGACACTAAAATGGTACAACGCCGGTAATTGCGTCGTTTTCTCGTATAACTTTTCCGAACTATTTAAGCTTAGTTTTTAGTCCCATGTCGGTTAATAGGCTATCGATGTTTATGGACTAATAAAATCGAAGATCACTATCCATTATTGTTATTCGAAATAAAATAAATTTCGATTATTATCATTCCTTAATTAAGAATATTTTCTCCAACAATAATTTCTATGATAAAATCAGTTTGTTAAATTGCTATTATATATATCATTATTTTCGTTCAGATAAATCGACTAAAGGCTCTCAAAGTTGGCGTAAAAATTTTGCGGGGCTATCACAATAAAAGTAGTGCAACACCGTACGGTAACAGTAGAGTAGCAGAATGTATAACGTGAAGGTTCCAGCTCGGGGCCATGGAGGTTAATTCGCGCGTACTTTTTGCGGCGAAAAGGAGCGGTTACAAAATCACTATTACGAAGCCGCGGGTATACGAGAGCGCAGGGGATGCCGCGAATTTAATCCTTTACCGCAAAAGCGAATGTAGTACGCGCGCGGCGGAGATTGTGCGAACGCTATGCGCTCGCCGCACACAGCCAGCCAAGTAGTTACGGGTATATACGGTCGGGAATATACCGCAGGAATATTGATTCTCGCACGGCGAGGCTTTCCCGCGCCATCTGTCAGCGCGGCACAGGGCGACCGAGGCCCACGGTTCTCTCCTCTCCGTGTACATTATAGACTCTGTTGGCGCTCGGCTTAGTTTCGTAAGCCGACCACGGTTAGATAATATTTGCGCGTACGCGCAAATAAACACACACCTGCCCGCCGCGCGCGCCGCATCGTAGCCCTGCGTCGAATTTCGCGTGGAATCGCTAAAACTTTCGCCCAAGTAGCGAATGCGAAATGAGATGTCGAGAAGGCCACGATTTTGAAACGGTATCAAGCAGTCTGATGCTTCTCAAATTTTTGATCGAAATATTGCGAGTCAAAAGGTGAATTTGTACCGAGTGCAAACTCTGACTCTTTTATCGCTTTCGCGCAAACTTGATAATAATTATATGCGTATTCGTTAAAATCAAATGTGTGTATTTAGCAGTTTGCAGTCTACTAAATTATCAAAATATTCAATTTATTTTTACTAAGTTTTCTCCACATAAAATATTTAGAAATATGTAATGGAATGTAATGTATGAAAAACGCTTTAAGTTAATACTGATAGATAGAAGGTATCAATAAAAAAGTATCAATATGCATTACACATTCCAATTAATTTCTTTCAAATCTCTTATGAATGATGATTCAGATATTTTACACTTTTTAAGATATATACTTTGATACTAAATATTAATCACATAAATTTGAAACCGCAAAAATATTCTTTATAGTGTATATTTTCAGTTTCAGAGACAAAGTCTAAATTAAAAATAATTAACACAAAATAGATCATGTAGAAGAAAAAATTTGCGAAACTGGAACAATCTCCCGTCGAGAAAATATGATATGCTTGAAAGCGCCTCGGAGCGATGTCTTTTCGCGGCTTATCAGCATCGTCATAACTCAGAAGTACAACTAATAATTAGAAGGCAAATATATTCTGGTGTTTCAGGTGTCAGCGAGCGACTATGAAATACGAGCAGCTGTTAAAGCGGAGCGGCCACACATACAGACACGCGCGCGCGCGACGGCTCCCGTACGTGTGTGTACTCCGGGGCATGTTACATCCGGTCGACGAAAGTAAAGCGCGATGGGATGTGCAAAAGTTCTAAAATCTGAAAAGTGGGACAATCGCTGAAAATATATCTCAAAATTTTCATCACTTCGTTTATGAAATATCCCAGAATATATAAAACGGTATAACGATTCCATTCTGACATATTTCAAAAAAGTATTACATTGAAATTCACGCCCATTCTTCTTTTGTACTTCTACGAACTTTTAAAATATTACGACCGGATTTTGGAAATAAAACATCTTAGATATTCAATTATTCATCTGTAATTCATGATTGGCGATTTCAATCACAATAGTCTAATTAGCGATTCTTTGTTATTCTATAACTCGAGCTTGACGAAAGAAAATTTATCCAATCTCTCGTGAATAAATGATTTTTTTCTTGCGAGAAAGTATGTCGACGCTAGTTATCAAAACTAGATTAGTGCTACAAACTAATGCATATTTATCTTGCTGACTAGTACATTTTTAAGAATTCAGGTCACGATGATTTATGATTGCGCGACTTTTTTGAAGTCAATGCAAAAGGAAACAGAAGTCCGTCATGATGTATGTATGTATGTATGTATGTATGTATGTATATAACACGTTACTTGCGGGTTCTATTAGACTATAGGGGTTAATCACGGTTAATGCTAACCAATCGGTTTTAAGTGGCATCGATGTTCCTATTATGGGAACGTGCGATGGCCCCGTTAGCGCGAGCAGCGAATAAATTCGTGGCGCGCGTTATCGCGCGTGAAAGAACGAATGCCCATTATCACCGTTATCGTCTCTTATGATGTTTTATCGATATTTATATCCGCCGACTGACTCGTAACTGTTGATGATAGGCACCGGACATTTCACGCTCGAGTGGCCGCTCGCTCCAGTGATTTCGCATTAGACACGATGACGTAAAGCTCGCTCGATATTTCCAATTACCTACCCCTAATGTATCCGCTGTGAGAACGCAATATCTTACTAGATAAACTGGAAAGCGAATGACAGCAATATTGAGACGCTTAAGATTGCACGCGGTTTTTATTTAAAGAAGAAAATTGTGAAACTGCTATAGAATGGCATTTAGAAAAAAACCGATCGATTGGATCTTCTTTTTTTAACTCGCATGTATTCTTCGTTCTGTTGCAGTTTTATTAAGAGGATAATACGAACAAAGGCAAGCGATATCCAGACTACGCAAGCGAATTTCCTTCGATAGAGGAAAGAAAAAGTTATAATACTGAAAATGGAACGTTACTTGAAACACGAGTATCTTATAATAACATCGGTATCCTTTTCTCAGGTTTCACGTCCGCGGCGCTACGCTTCATACTGTATTGTTTTATTAAGAATATATAGCAGGGCAAAATATAAAATATCCATGTAAGCAAGGGGTCCTCAAAGCCTCACGAAGGGGAAAAAAGTAGTCGACTGTATTGGTTGAAAAATGAATCGTGACTTTCGACATCAATATCTTCCCTCAGACTTCAGCTTTCCTCGACTCTGCTTTCCCATCATTCTGTAGTTTTATTAAGAATATTGACAAATGAACTGTTTGGGAATTGCCCAAGTCTCAAACGAAGGGAAAAATCGGTAATCAAGCATGCTGCAAATGGACCGTAATATATTTCAGCAGTTTCGACACTGCTTTCCATTGGCTTAGAAGTTTTAAATGTAAAAAAAAAATAATATGCTGCTTTTTCCTTTTCTTTCATTTTATCATTCCGATATTTTGCAATTGTCACAGTTTTATTAAATACGACAAAATGTAAAGTAGTTATCCAAGCGAACAATTTAAAAAGTGAAACACAAAGAGAATGGTGGAAATTTAATTAAATCTTAATGAAATTTTCTCCTTTGTTTTATCCTTAATAAATCTTTTCATCATCTTAGGATTCCACAGCGCTAATATTGTCTTCGTATCGACATTCTTCGAGACATCTTCTGTCAATCGCCAGAAAAATTATACACCCGACGTGCCTTGCGCTGACTCACGGGCCGGATGGAGAAATTACGCGACGGCCTTAATTAATCGGGAGGAATTAAGTCGTTTGTCTCCCGGCGTAATTAACCCACATCCATGTAGTCGTGTTACATGTAGAACCGCGTGCCATTTCACTGTGATTCCTCTCTTCGTTTCACTACTACGTTAGATTGATCGGAAATTTATTACGTATCACTGACATCTCATTCGCCATTAAAAACACAATCGTATATCTAATTAATATTGGAAATATCTAGATATGCAAAGAATTTTATTTTATATTAATTTATATAAAATTACAAAATAGCAAAAACAGACAGATTGAATTTTCAAAGCATTTCCATTATTTATTTAATAAAAACAAAAATAAAAAAAGTAATTTGTTCTCACAAATTTTTTTAATTTTTTTTTTTAATGCAGTATTTTCAATATATTTAATAAATAATAAAAAGTAAAGATATTTCAGCATAGTTAATACAATGATCTTCATTCCAACTATTGTTAGCGTAATTAAGAAGATAATTGTCACCACGCGGAAGTCGACCTTTCCGACGCGGACAAAAAGCGAAATTAATGAAAGCGAATTGAGCGGAGGGGTGGAGATGGGAAGGTGGTGGAAGAGGCCATTAATCACGAATGAACAATTTAATCCCTCGAATGTTAGACATGGTACTGCTGCACTTAATAACAGCGCGTTCCGGCTAGATTTAGAATACTCCGTTTTATATTACCCACATTCCAGCTCTATTTCTCAAAGTCAACGACGGAGTCGCGATGAAAATCCGGACTGGTTTGTATTCCGTTCCATTATTCCGCCCTCATTCGCGTATACGGAATATTCCGAGAATCACGCAATGTGTTATCTATTTAAATAGTCAACCTGTGTAAAGCGATAATTCGAGCATTAAAGAATGAGTAGAATTTTGATTAAAGTTTAATCCTCGAGATGATTTTCACAATAAAGCTTAAAGTGCATTAAAAACAGATATTGCTCTTTCAAATTTTTATTAAGGAATCATTACGATTAGAAATTCAGTGAAAAATTCATAAAAACAAGGCTGCGTCATGTTCAGGACACCATGTAGAAATCCTTTCCTACTCCGTATCTTCGCGATTTACATAGATAACCGCTTTGTGTGCTGTTGCTCGCAGCAGCAGATACATATGTACGATACACAGAGGCGTGCAGCGGTGGAGGAACATAAGGAACGCGAACACGAGACTCCCGACGATCGTGCGACATGGGAAGAACCATAACTCAAATAGAATTCCCTTGCCGCGTTACATCTCCGGCGTTTCTTTCCGCCCATCATTCTTTCGATTTTGCAAGTCCAAGAATCCTATGATGAAATGGCTCGAACTGAAGTGCTCTGGGATATCATATCAATTTTCACTGCAAATGCTTATCGATAAGTTGTCTTAAAACATATAATCGTTCAGATAAAAATCCTGTGACTAATATTAATGTTTCTTAATAAATCCAATTTCTTTTTACAATCTTTTACATTGAAATATAAAATTTTTTAATTCCAAAATTTTAAAGCTTGCAAAAATTTCTGATATTATTATTCATTGAAATATGTGACATTTGTGACATTTGTGACATTTGTGACATAATACTGGATATTGCCAAAAATAATTATTTAATATTTCAAAAGATACATGCGTGACAGCACTATCGAGCGAAAGATCTGGATTAGCGATTAGCGATCGTCCTTTTCGACATTTCGGACTGCAAAATGCGATACAAAAGCGGCGATTAAAACGACAAATGAGCAATTTTGCTTAGTGTACAGGCGCGGTTGTGTTTGCGTAAGAGACACGCATGACTAAGCTGCTCGCGTGCCCGGATGTAACGAGCTTAACCGCGATGACGGGACCCTAAAACTGAGTCGACAATCGCGCGCACGCGGTACACGCGAGGGGAGAACGTTAGACCGTGCCGATAAATTATTCGCCATGTTCGTTGTATATCGCTTTGTAGTCAAGATGCATCCTTATACGTATTTGATTGTCATATAATATTCATAGGATATTCAAAAAGCAATGCAAAATATAATATCGTAAAAAGCAAAATTCAAACCGCTCGTCTTCTTGATTGCATAAAAATATGAAAATTGTGAAAATGTTATCATTACGCAAACATTTATCGCAATTTTCGAAAGCTTGTCTATTTATAGTGCAATTTGTATTATATATTTTGCACGAGCGGATGTTAATTAAATTAATTTATCAATTAGCAGAAAAGTTAAACAATTGAGGCGAATTATCAATCTGACATCACTGATGTTGGAAAAACAAGATTGATTGACCTCGTATCGATAAATATACTTGTAACAAATACTTTGCATGATTAATTTTAATAACACGCTCTTTATTAGAAAAAAATGTCTGTTGTGTTTATTCAGCCGATACCATAAATGCGCAGAATCTGCGTGTTCATTGCGATATAATTAATCCTAGTCTTCGTCTTGTTGCACAATGCATGACGCGCGGTCGTTCCGAGATACTCTGCGCACACGACAGCACACGCTACCCTCGGCTTACGACCGTAGAACAGTTGTTTTATGTCTTTTGAAAAGAATTCTCTACCCTCCAAATACGCTGTGGATTCGGTAGCACCATTTGTGTTCGTAGCACGAAAAGACTGATAAATAAGTCAAATAGGTCGATTAATATTCAAACAGACCTGAGAGGGAGGGAGAGAGCTCGGTATGTTGGAGAAACGTTCTGCTTTCCCCCTTTCGCCCCTCTGCCGTCAATAATGGTAATCCACTGTTCTCGATGGAACTCCGCCGACATTACCCTCTCTTGTGTGATGCGCAGAAGATAGGCACTTTGGAATTATCGAAGAAGGGATCGCGAGGTTCACCTCGACCCGAACGAGCGCAATCTGAGGCGCTCAAAATATATTAACGTCTCTCCTTCTCTCTCTGTCTCTCTCTCTCTCTCACTCAGCGTTAGAGACAGATGAAAATGTTCTCGCATGCTTAATGTCAATTTATGATTAGAAAAATAAATGACAAACAATGCTTCCTATTTATTTACTTTCAATTTTAATTTGGTTAAGCTTCTTAGAATTCATAAACGCGAAATATAAAGTCTCTCTCTTTAAAAAAACTAGGTTTTATTAAGAAAAATGTAAAAGTGAAAGATTTAAGAAAATATTTTTGCTGGGAAAGGTGAAATTAATTTTTAGTAAAACGCTGCAAAACTGCTGCTACAAATCGATTGCGTACAATTAAAGAGAGATTATATTTTATTCAATAATTTCGTCGCGTAACTGTTCTTAAATGTAGGATAACACGGTTAATGTCGCATTTGAGATCACTTTAAGACGCTACGCCGATGGTGAAGTAATTGTATTCTATTATTGCATCAAACATCCCGTCAACGAAGCATTATTTTATCTACGTTCGCAAACGAGAGCTTAGGAAAAGGAACAGCTGCCAATGGCAGAAAAGGAGAAACGATGAAGAAAAAAAGAAGTGCGGGACTGGAAGCAAGTGGCGTTTTAATTACAACGGACGCTTAATTACTGCGATCGCTCATCATGAACCCTTCTCCTCGAGAAATTCGCGTATTATTCGTGCCTCCGGCTTGAAGGGAATCGCCGACTTCCCTGCGGACACCCTTGACACCCTCGGAAACTCCTCGCCATTTCCCCCAATCCCCTAGTGCTTCAACCTCTTACTTTACCCTCGGCTCAAACAGCACACAGAGAAGCGCACCAATACTCCCCTTTCGCGGGATCGCAATCGTTCTCGGTGGATTTCATTCTTTCGAAATCTCATGCTCTCAATAATCGCCCCTCCACCCCTTTATACCCGTCGCAGCGTAACGTTTCATCCCTTCGCGATTGCTGGTGTGTGTTTTTCGACGAATGGCAAAAGAGATGAAATGTAGTTTCGACTTCGGACAGTAATCGGAAAAACAGAAGTTTGTTTCGGAATGTGTTGCGCAAAAAGATACGAATGATAGCAGCATGTTTCAGATAAACAGCAAGAACATATGTCTATATAAATACATGTATAAAAGAAAGAAAGAAAGATTTTTTACCATACATTAATGTTTATCATTACGATATGCAAATTTGAAATGTTACATTAATAAACGCATAAATAAAAATAAGACATTCCTATCAAGTTTTATGTATCAGCGATGTGCGAGAAATAAACGAATAAAAACTAAATATAATGCGCACGAAAAGACAGTCGCAAATTTCAAGCTTGCCTTGTGGTATGTGCAGATATCTGAAACCATTTCTGAACAAGTGCCTTTGTAAGCAGAATGGCACTCCGAGACTCTCTCTTTCGCCCTCATCTTTCCGTCTCACTTTGCTCTTTCCTCTCCCTCTATCGTGTCTTCTAACCAACCCCTGCGTTTGTGTGCGAACCGCTGCGCTCGAGTATGCATACGCCGAGGGTCTTGCCCCGAGGGTGTGGCACTTTTCAACGCGTCGCGACATTTGTTTTTTCCGCGTGCTTACCTCCGCACAGCTAAGAATACCGGATGTCCCAATTATCAACACATCTTGCCCTGCTCCCCAAATTATATGGCTCTACTTTTGAAGATTATACGCTCAAAGTTACGATATTCGTAGCTTTTCTTTTAAAATAAAACGAATAAGTTAATAAATGCGAGATTTAACAATTTACTTGTATTGTTAGAATTAAAAAATTTTACAACGACGAAAATTATTTCTACTAATGTAGTCTTTAGAAACTACCGTTCCAAAAAACCATTATCAAGTGTGACTATTATTCTTCTCGGTTAATTCTTTATAAATTTATAAATTTCTCACTCCGAATTTTTGCCGAGAATTTTCCCTATAAAATTAAATGTTTCGGGCAATATGCACTATTCCCGAGCCATCCTATAAATATCGCCGGAGACTATCGGAGAGAGTCGACAAATTTATCCGAAAATGGAAAGTTACAATGAGGTAGATGTGTTTGAAATATCGAACGTGAATACCCACGTCTGCCGCTGATATCGTCGGGCTAGCTGATGGAAGTTGCGGCTTTGCGGTGCGACGAGGGCGAAATCGCGTCGAACAGCCATAAAACTGATCGTGAACGGAATATCGTATATCGAAAATTGAGAATCGATACATCGATGCTGCAGATAGAGAGTAGATAATAATATCGAAGTTCCTATCGCCGCTTCCATCTTTAACTATCTCCTTAATCGTCATTTAATAGCAGATTGTATCGTAGCGAAATAGTGAATCATATTTGTTAAGCGTTGAGAAAATAATAAAATTGATAATAGATGAAGCGCTTAAGACTAAAAGATATAATGACCAATTACACAAAAGTAAAAAAATATATTACATCGTTAAAAATATTAAGAAATAAGTATGATTCAATCTACATTATTGCTTTACTACTTTAGATCATAGAATAAAATAAATATCTCTATTTCTATTCGCTGCGTGTTATTTTTGCCGGTAAATTTGGTATATTGAATTCAATACCTATGATTTTGATACGTGTAATTATAACTGTGACAAAAAGAATGTCGATTCAAAGAGCAGTGGTTTTTCGCTCGCGTTATCGCACAAGCGTGAAAAGGGCGAGAACGTCGACCGAGAAAAAGAGCTAACGGCATTCGCCGCGTCGCGACTATGAAAGATCTTTTTAGGACGTCGTTCGGATGAAAGCGCATTTCTCCCTTTCCCTTCTATCTCTCTCTCTCTCTCTCTCTCTCTCTCTCTCTCTCTCTCTCTCTCTCTCTCTCTCTCTCTTTCTCTTTCGCCGCCATGCTTTACAACTCGCGCCGTAATTCTAAAACGGCGTCAGGTGGACGTTTCTTCCGGCGTGCGCGAAGTAAATTTTAAAACCACTGCCGCGGCGGATGGTGGCACAGCTAAAAAAAAAAGAATATCATCCACTAAGTGGAGATAATGTCCACCACAATGAGAAGAACCGTGTTTTTAAAATCCTGTTCATGGTTTTCGAATTTCACGGTGTGTACTAACATAAGTCTCTTAAGAGAATATGTATGCCGGCAAACATCCCAAAGTAATAATGAATGTTTTCTCGTATTGTGTTAGAGAAGAAAAATACGAAGAAACATATGAGAAAGCTACTTAAATAAAATTTCAAGAGTAAATTTGAAAAGTTGTTTAAGTTATACATACACGCGCTGCTTAAAATAAAATATAAATGTGGAAATAGTTTTAATTGTGACAAATATCAAAGTTATCTGATATATAAAACAAAAATAAAATATACAAACAAATTGTTAAAATATCAGCTTTTTCACTTGATCAGTGTTTGAAAATTGAGAGACGAAAAAGCTTCGGAAAGAGAATTGTCCATCATTGTCAAATCTTTTATTACAAACGGTAATTCAAAAAGAATGTATAAAACTCGAAATTGACATTTTTCAAGCCTAAACTCAATTGCACCCTGTTGCAACAATTTTGTTATTTCATTGCATTGTATCGCTCGCTTTTGTCGCTGCCGCGTACACAAAACGAGAAACAGAAAAAATCCGCGCCGAGGGATCACTTTTGAAGAATCATTTTTGTGCAGCGAAAAAAAAAAAAAAAATATAGAGGAAGCGCAGCGAAACGATTTTGCAATTCATCCTCGTTATTTATCCCCAAACGATCGCGTTCTCTCCGATGATCGCGATTGGCCAATTGCCAATCCTACTTTTGACGGCGTCTCACATGCCGATGTCCACAACCGGTAAGACAGTCAACCATAACGAGCAGGAAGCAGTGACGACATGCAGCGGCGGAAGGGGGTTATTAAAGGGAGGAGTACAAGGGGGGTAAAGATGCGCGAGCGGAGGGCGAGGGAAAAGGACGAAAACGGAACGCGGAGCACAGCGCACCACCACGGGCGAAATCCGACGAGCTACCCTCGTCGGCGCTCGTGTTTGTCCGTGTATTCATCCGTGTACTCCCGGGGGCGGAGACCGCAGAGTATTGATTTCACCCCCCATCCCTCCATCCTACGTCGCCACCCTCTCTCGCCCTGTATCCCGGCCGTTTGCACCCCCGTTGCCGCTCCTACAACATTTCCCCACCGACACACAGTTGTATCCCTCTCCCTCTCGCTTTCTCTCTCTATCTTTCGCTCTCTCTACCACCCCAATTTCACTCGAACTGCTGGTGATAGCGACGCTACCGGCCAGGGCTGGGTCTAGGAGCCGCGGAATTCGTTTCGACATCGCACATTTCCAAAGAAATAAACAAATAACCATTGAGAAGAGATAATTGCGCCAATATACAAATCACATCATCTTAAATTTAATTTTTCGATAAAAAAACGAAAATCGCTCATGAGAAATTAAACAAGCAACATTGTGCTTACAGTATGAAAAATTAAGAAAAAATACATTTGTCACTTTTGTAGTTCAAAAAATTACGTTTCTATAATAAGACATTTTTCAATAATCTATGAAGAAAATTGCAAATACTTTTTAATAAATATCGCTAATAGATAAAAAAGCAGTATTGCTAATTTAATTAGAGAAAGATCATTCTTAATTTTTACTCGTTATTTTTACACGTTCTATATTTTATTATTTCCTCAATTATTCGTTACTTGCGAAAAGTATAATTGCAAACGCTAAGAAAAGCCGAATTTTTAGAAAAGAAAAATAATCCTGGATTGTTCACGAACAAAAATTGTTTCTAAATAGACAATTTAAATATATATTATTAATTTTATATATATATATATATATATATATATATATATATATATATATATAGAGAGAGAGAGAGAGAGAGAGAGAGGGAGAAAGAGAGAGATATTCAAGTGAAATTCACTGATTCATTTTTCAAGACTCGTGCCAAAATTGAAAGAGAAAAAAATTGCTGAAAGATTTATTAAACTTTTTAGATTCTTTTTTCATTTTAAAATTTCAAATGTTATTTTATTATATATTTATATCTGAGAAGAATATGCAGTAAGGTATAGAATAAGGTATTAATTAAAAGTTCCTAACTACATAATACTTGGAGAATGCAAGTTTTGCTTTATATTCTTCAAGATTAACAAATGAGACTAACAGAAACAGAGTTCTTGAGTGATGCAATTTGCTTGCCAGGGGCGACGGAAAATTCACAACCAGCTCTGGCGCACCAACACCGATATAGATCCCGGCAGCACGCTTCTAGGGGCTCGTCGACCATCACAAACGAAACCTTGCCCGACCGTTCGTCGACGAATCAACCTGGTGGGCCAACCCCGTGAAAGCTGTGCAAAGCTGAGAGAGAACGAGAGAGAGCGAGAGAAAGAGAGGTTTCGAGAAGAGTGGAAAAGAGGGTGCAGGGGTGGCTTCGGGGAAATTCGCGCAGTGGAAAAGGCGAAAGCGCGGACACGAAGATGGCACTGTGCAGCCTGCATCGACGTCGCGACGCTCGCTTAGGTGGGGATGGCGCAGTAGAAGGGTTAAATGTGGGAGGGTGACAGCGTGCGGGAAATGGGTGTGTATCACGAAGTAAATTTTGGGGCAAAAATGTGTTCCGGAAAGAATGTAATCTGTTTATTCCGCTGTCGCTTTTGCGGCGTTGATATGCGAAGAGACTGTACGCAGCGAAAGAGAGATAGGGGTGGAGGGAGGGGGGGGGGGAGGATTGAGAAAGAGAGACGGAGAGATATGGTTGACGTCCGCTAACTGGTTTCATTTAATTGGAAACCGTCCGTCCGATATTTGTAAGTAGTTATAAACACGAGACGGTGAATAATGCGGCGCGCGGAATGAACACACATTTGTAATGTATAGAGAGCGTATGACACGTCGGCAAAAACCAATAACTCAATTGACCCGAAAGTTTACGACAATTAAAACTTGCGATTGATCACTTTGCCCTTTATCGGCACGCTTTTCATGATGTGACTAGTGAAAACATCAAACAATATAATTTTTAACGGCGTGCCGAATTAACATAAAAATAATGGAACTTTTAATTAAGCGTGCATACCATCGCAGTAAACAGTTTAAGCTTTTGATTTAACAAGTTTTGCAGTACACTTTCACGGATTAAAATAAATTTGCCTTGCTAATTTATATAAGCCGAGCGGTAGGACAAAGGCAACGTCTGAATGTAAACTAATGTACATAAAATACTGCACATATTTTTCAAAGTATTTGTTTATTTCACTTGTAATGACTTTAGCGGTCTAACCGCGATATTATTATATGACACGTATCGAGTAAATGTTTTAATTTATTGAAACATTTGGAAAAGCAAAATGAAAATTCTTTAAACGTTTAATATAACAAATCATGTGAAGAATAAATAGAGCAATAATAATCGTGGCAAAATTTTATTGATCTCAACCGCTTAAAATGTCGTTCGAGCAGCATTGGATACCGCTATATGTATCGAAGAATCACAAATTTGAGAACCTCTGCTCAATACTAGGGATATAACGGATTATTCCCCTCGGTGCACAGAGCATTCGACGATGCCACTTTGCTCAAGCTACCATGCCATGTCCCTCGGCTCTCGCCCAGCCCCCGTACCCATTCCGACATCGATGAGCGTCAATTTCGAGTCGACGCGAGGGCGCGATCAAAAATATTTATCAAACGACGCGTCAAACGGACTCTTGTCCCCGTATTAATCCGCTCGTTTATTGCGGTCCGCGATTAACCGCGCATTATTAAAATCTATCAACAGGGGATTAAACGATGCCGCTGTAACGGGCGCCATAATTTTTTTAATAATCTTAATAAATCTAATAATCTAAATTTACCTTCTTCATATGCTTCTCAAAATCGTTGAATTAAGAACGCGAATAAACTATTTAAAGTCAAATTTGACAACTGACAGTTGTTAAAATTAAAAAAAAGAAATATTTAAAAGATAATTTGATAATTAATAATTAAAAGATAATTTGATAATATCATTAAATATTGAAAGTTAAGAATAGAAAACAGTAAATTAAAGATTGATAAAACACATTTAAAGTGACATTTTGAGAAATCGCGACAATATTAAAACCATGAGATTGGAGCTTAATCGAGAACAGTGCACTGTGAGGCATCGTTTGTTGTATGTGAATATACGTTTGTTAAATATTACCTCTCGGACGATCGTGTGCCGATATATCATTAATAATACCGCGGCAAATCATAGCGTGCAAAAGTAATGACACCGCTGTTACAGGACGAGAGCATTCGTATCGATGTCACTCGCCGAACCGGGCGGCGAATAATAGATGACGCGAGTCAATTGGCTGTGTATCAACGTGTCAGTATACTTTCAAAATGACTTCGATAAAGCAACTGCCGTGAACCGTGAGTAGCGACGAGAAGAGTCAAGCGAAAATACTCGCGCGGTAATCATCATACAAAGAGTAAAAGTGGTTGGAGTCAATTTCTGTTTTCATTGAACTTTGCACTTTCAGTGCAATGCACACAACAATGTGCCGCGCAACATTATAGCAGCAATATTTTATGTGATTTATGTAAAGTTGATTTGGAAAATTTACATCATTTTGTTAAAAAGTTATAGAGTGCATAGTTTGTACATATAAATTAACATAAGCGCAGCGAAGAAAAAACGTTAAAAAATTTATCAATTTACCGAGTCATAAAATAAGCACATTAAACATAAAACTCTGTAAGTATTTTATATAAAATTGATCATTATTTTTGCGCAGCAACTCAATATTACAATTTGGTAAAACCTCTCCTGTTTTTTGTCTCCAACAAATTGATATTCATGATCGAGCCTTCAGTGTATTCGCGAGTTCACGATTTTGTTGCAACGCAGTTAATTCTTTTTCCACGACATTACGCGAAAACCTCTTTACAATGTACGGAATCTCCATTAGATTTAACCGAAACATTCAACAGTTAACACATCGTGTACATTCGAGTGTTGTAGAGTTTTCCGCCGTGCGTTCACATACGCGCGCGCTTTCCCAATTTTGTTGCAGCCAAGCCGAGTCGTGAGCGCATCCGCGACACGTACGCGAGTTGATTGACGCGCGAATACGTGTCCGGCGTTACACGGCTCGCGAACAAGGTTGCGAACGAGCACGTACAAACGCGACGACGATGACAACGACGACGGGTCTCGATGTATGCCAAGGCGAGAGAGACACCGAGGGTCTCTGGAAAAAGTGTGGATTTCACGACTTGCGTGTATACACACTGTGCCGTGTACGCGCTACATTGCAATTCCAATGACATTTATCGCGGAATATAAAGTGAACAATATTTTTTTGCAAACGTTACTCAATAATTTGGTTTCAATATCTTATTAAAATCGCAAATATCATTCTAAAAAATATTTAAATTTAAGTATAAATAGTAAGATATTTTATTATTCGGTCGCGTGCGTTAAAAGATAAACCATAAAACGCAGTATACACGGCGTAAATTTGCGCAACAGGCATATGACAAGTTAAAGCAAGAGTCCAACAATTCGAGCGACAGAAAAAAAAAATTCGTCGTCATCGAGCTTGTGCATCCACAGCAAGAAGACTCACCCCCGCTCGTCACGTTCGGCCAACCGTAAAATGCGATAACGTTATAGAGCTCTTCGAGGGGAAATAATGCACAACTTTTGATGGCTGCGGATCGAAGGAACGTGGCGCGCGCAACGAGATTTATTTATGGCGCTCGCCCGTATCTCTCAAACGATATTTTTCGCTTTGCGTTTTATTTTTAGATATACATATGCACGAGTTGCGACATTCCGCGATAGAAACCAAACCTCGTATTTTACAATAATGTTCCCGTCGTGTTCAAATAGCGAATTTATTTATTTAAATGTCACGGCGATAGTCTTCTTCGACGTAGAATGCAAATAAATACATAAAAACATCGAAATCATATCAACTCTTCAAAGTTTCCAACATAGAAAGAAATGTGAAAAATAGAAAAATGTCGCAGTAATCTCCGCAATTTCATCACTGTTTCTATTTCAATTTTCAAGCAGAGAAAAGAATTCCTTTAACTACGATTTGAATTATCATTAAATATTTTTATCTAATAAAAAAATAAATATTGACACAAAAGATATTAAGTTTTGAATTATTTTACGTAATTGGTTGTTCATTTTCTTAGCTAGATATATTCGAAATTTTTCTTAGAATTTTTTGGTAGCTCAGACTTATCCTAAAGTTATCTCAAAGGTTATCGTAGTCTTGCTATAATTTTTTGCCTGTTTCAGATAAACTTTTTTTCCTAACACGTAACGAGATGTAGTGGAGGACGTGTGCACGCGAATGCGTTATGCGAAACTATCGTTCAGTCGTGGTCCGCTCACGATCTATGCATATGAACTTACGTAATTGATTCCGTGCCGGCTCTCACCACGGCGCGAGCGAGTAAGGTGCGTACGAGCGTTACGCGTCGTCGCCGACGAGGCAAAGATATCGATCGGAGGAGGGGTCGCCTCAACTGGTAGTTAACGAGCTGCCGGAAATCAACATTACATATCCGGTTGTAATGCGGTCACAAGAGAGGAAGAAAATTCACCCGTTTCTCCGGTTAATGTATTTCGCATTTCTTGCACGAAGAAAGAGTCGGCGCAATTTTATTTGCTTTATCGTTTCAAACGAGAAAGAAGACTCAAATACAAATATCTTTCCCTCTTTTGAAAAACGAAATTTTATCAACAGGCATCGCACAGTTCCAACATCAATGCATAATTATATAATGTTTTCCCCTGCGAAATTTAGTGAGAGATTATTTGTCGCAAAATGCAATTGAATATGTAGCAAATTTACTTCTGTCAATCTAATTTGAATTTAAAGCCTTATCGCTAGCTTATGAAATGTTAAAATTTGATAGTTTCAAAATATGTTCCTTTTCCTCCGTGTAAAAAAAAGATTTATTCGAAATTTCGCAAGAAACAACATTATGTGTTTGTCGCGAACGTTAATAAGGCAACATTAATCGCCGGATATAATCGACGATACGAAGTATAGCAACTTGTTCGGTTTCACTTACCTTTGGTTCCGTCTTTATTTTCTTCGCAGGCGGAGGACTCGCGGCAGTGTCCATGGCCTCCTCGGCAGGCGTCGTAAGCGGTGGGCCCGGCACCGCGGCGACCTTGGTCTGTTCGGGCTTGGCCGCCGCGCCGGCCGCCGTAGCGCTCGCCGGACTCGGCGGCGGACAAGGCGCCGCCGCGCTAGTCGCAGGCGGCCCGGGGCCCTGTGATACGGAGAAACCTGTCCTTGAGCTGGGCGGTGGTCCCTGGGTCTGTTGTGGCGCCGTGGCGGCCGGCGTCGGCCCCTGAGACTGGGTCGCGCCGCCAGCGGAATTTTGGCTCTGCGGTGCCGGTCGCGCGGTGCCGTTCATCTCCGGTTTGGTCTGCTGTGGTGTGTGATTGCTCTGTGGCTTCTCGTGCTTGTCGCGCGCCTTATCGCGCCGATGGCCGCTTGAACCACGCTTGGAACCGGCCGTGGACGAAGGCGCGGCACCGGTGCCGCCGGCCGACGCCGGTGAGTGACTCGGTTTCGATTTATTCGACGAGGACGATTGGCCGCCGCCGGCTCCACCGCATTCCGAGTTCTGTGAGTTCTGCGCGACCGCGGCCGACGCGGACGTTGAGCCGGCTGCGGAGGATGAGGAAGTCGAGGAGGCGGCGGTGCCGTTGTTGGAGTCCTGCGACGAGGCGGTGCCGTTGATCTCGTTCGATTTGACGATCTCGTGTTTGGCCTCGCTTGTCTTGGTGCCGGGCTTCGTACGCTTGATCTTCATCTTGAGGCCCTTGTCGACGGTGGCCGAGTGTTCTACGGCCATCTTGCCGGGATTACCGGCGTTACCGTGGACGGCGTTGACGCCGCTCACGTTCACGCCCGACGCTTGTTTGTTACCGGGACCGGTGACCACAGTTGCGGTGCCGTTCGCGTTACCGGCGCCGTTCGTATTGCCGGCGCCGTTCGCGCCGCCGCTGCCGCTCCCGGGACTATTGGAGAGCGCCGACGACGAGTTTACGCCGCAAGAGGACGACGATGACGACGATGACGAGGACGATGAGGAGGACGACGACAACGACGACGATGACGAGGTGGATGACGACGATTGACTACCGGCGTTCGTGCCAGCCGACGGGACGGATGAGGACGAGGAATTGGAAGAGTTGAGGCCGCTCGTTGAGTTCTGTAACTGATGATGATTCGCGTTATTCGGTGCCGATGCTGCCGAGGCAGGCGTAGAAGCCATGCCTGTCCCCGAGCTCAATTTCTCGTCCCTCGTCTTCTCAATGTCCGCATCAAGATCGATTATCAGGTCACCTATGCCGATGTCCCATTCGTTGTCGTCGTACTCGAAGTTATTGGTCGCATTCGTCGCGGCCGGATCCAGTTCACCGGCGTTAGCAGCCACTGTGCTTGCTTTATTAGGCTCACGCTGCTGGCCGGACGATGACGATGACGACGACGACGACGACGACGACGACGTGGATGACTTGTCCCGACCCTGATGATGGTGATGATGGTGGTGATGATGGTGATGATGGTGATGATGGTGGTGACGATGATCGCGGTGTTCCCTGCCGACCAGCGCTCTCTCCTGCCTCCTCGATTGACCGCCGCTGCCGGTGTTGCCGCTGCCTAAACCGTTGTTGCTTCCGCTGCTCCCGCAGTTGAGGCCGTTGTTACCGTTATTGGCGTTGCCGTTACCGCCGCTGCTATTACTATTACTACTGTTACTGCTGCTACCACCACCACCGACGCACGGAGATGGTCCTTTGCGGTTTACGTTAGGGAGGCGACCGCCTAGTGGCGTGGTCGCCATGCCCTTGGAAACGTTTCCCCGGCGCCCGCCAGCCTGGTCACCGACTGCCCGCCTTTTCTCACTTTCGATCCTAAGTAGCAGTGGCAGCGCGCGCGATTACACGCGTTATCATTACCCCGACCACCGCCCGCGAGACGCGCCTCGTCCATCGAACACATCACTCACTTTCTCGCGGCTACTCTCAACGTAATTCGCGAATATATATCCTGGCTGTATCTCGTTTTCTCCCTTACTTCCCCCCTCTCTTTCTCTCTCTCTCTTTCTCTCTCTCGCTCTCCTTCTCTCTTCCGTGCCGTCTTCTTCTCTTATCGCGTGTACGAGCTTATCCACCTTAATTCCTCTTCAGCACTCTTACCCCCGTCGTTAATTCTTACTCGCGGAGCCGGGACGAGTAGCTGCTCGATATATCTCTCACCACTCTTCACCGACAACACACTGACATCCCCGACACGACACCACGATCACTAACAACACTGCCCCTCCGTTTCGACGCGATCACGAACACACCACCCGACACCACTCGTGATTACTTCCAACGTCGTAGGAAATCTCGGCGACCATCCGCGCTCTCGGAAATCCTGAGATCCGAGGATGGTAGCGAGGTGACGTCGCCGGCCAAGCTCCTCTCTCTTTCTCTCTCTCTCTCTCTCTCTCTCTCTCTCTCTCTCTCTCTCTCTCTCTCTCTCTCTCTCTCTCTCTCTCTCTCTCTCTCTCTCTCTCTCTCTCTCCTCTTGTGTCTCCCGCGTGTCGCGAGTTAAGCCATGTCCTCTGAAATGATCCTCCCGAGCGGCGTCAGCCTAGCGTGCGGTTCTTCTCTTCGTTCTTCCGATAGAACCGCGCCTCGGCTAGTCGACGTGCTTCCGATCTGTAACACGCAAGTTAGATTCTCGTCAGATCGACGTGAAGTGTGTAACGATTACTTTAACATTTAGTGAATCAGCCCGCGATTATCACGTCTCCGTACATGTCTGATTATTTATTCGTCTTATAACTTTATTATACCGTTTGCAATTTTATTCAATTTTACAAAATTGTATTTTATCTTTATATTTATTAAAGTTTATCAATATTATACAGGAAGTTGACTACTTTATCGTATTTACTCCGAAAAATTATGTTCATTAATTAAACATACCACTATCTATCTCTATTTTTATCTTGACTTGATAGAAATTTGACGGATAGTTACTGTAAGATGTGGCAACAGATGTCATGAGATGGAGCAAACTTAGCGAGGCAACACAATCTGTTTCGTTTTCTTTGCAAAACAACGCCAAGATGCGCCTTGTCGGCGCATTCTTAGGTTGATAGACGTGCCACTTGCCGTGCATTGCATGCAGTGCATTCCAGCGGCACAATTATTGTTTCAGAAAGAAACGAGAGACAACTGTTACTTCGCTACGGTAATATGCTATCTTACGGTACAAGTGCATCGTTGCAAAGTATTTTTTTATTTTGCTAAATCTACACATCTTCGTTCACAAAAGTTACAAATAAAGCTACTAATATATTTTAATGTAATACAAATTTAATTGAAAAAATTGCAAAAAAAAAATAAAAAACTGAGATATTTATTTATTGGAAAATTTAATAAATACAATAAATTAAAATATAAATAATATTTTTCTTGAAACTAAAACGAAGTTCTGTATTAAAAATGACTAAATATAGGATATGCTTTACTAATTAATAATAGACAATTAAAATTTTATGTTTTCCAAAAATGTAACTTTTTGGAGCAACTTTAACGAGGAAATGCTTGTTTCAGAAGTGAGTTTGTTAAGTTGGCGAGTGCAATTAATTTGGTATCGCGGTCAACCTTTTCGAAAGCCTTCACTTTGTCACATTGCTTTCATAAACGATGCTTGATAGGGAATAAGTCTTCGGGGACACTTGGTCGATGGCCAACAACCAACGGACCCGTGCGCGTCGTCTACCGACGTTCTCTTGGGAAAGCACAAGAACGTGTCCTGAGCCGGCGTAAATCGAGTTGTTAGCTTCGATATAACATGTTTAGAAACCACTCCTGTATATCGCCCAAAGACGCTCACTGGCCGCGGAACGTATATATATACGTATATATGTCTGAAAAACTTTTGTTGCGACTGCAAGGCTGCATCAAGGGACGTGGCCATGTCTCGCGCCAAATTACGTGCAGCAAGCGAATCATGTATAGTCACTCATCCTCTTACAAGTTTGCGCGCCGGCCGGCAACGCTTGTTTCGTGTTTTATATCGAAAAAATTAATTTAATTTTCGTAATTAAGACATATCTCAAGTCACAAATCACTCACGCAAAATAAGTGAATTTTGTCGGAAATAACTTTCAAATGCAATTTGTTTTTTGTTGCAACTTTTCTGTGCAAAGATGTCAACATTTATCCCGATCCCGATCTAGACTGAAGCCGACTAATGATACAGCTAGTTGGCGACCGACATTGAACATGACCTACCTCCTACTACTACTGATCAGCTGATCGCAGTAATGTAATAGTTTATGTAACATTACGCGTAATCGCGCGTGTTGCGTCCATTCAGTAAATGGTGCGCTGAATTTTTAAGCGATTTTTAAAACTCGGCGAAAAATTAACACAGCAACATACGAAAACGAATCTTTTGTACGCAAATGCCTACGTCCAATTCTGATACGACATTCTTATTTTTACACCGAGCGAAGGAGGTGCCTAAAGCACACATTTATTCTGGTCCTCAGAAAAAAAAAAAAAAGGAAATTTCCGTCCGATGTAACAAACTAAAAACTTTTTATTTACAAGATATAAATAGCGCTTAATTTTTAAGCTATTTATCTTTTATTTCTGCAAAGTGTGTGAGCAGTATAAGGGTTTAGAAACCGTTCTATCCGCCCACCTCTTCTCGATCGTTCGGCTTTCACCCCAAGCGCGCAACGTGCAATCTTCTCATTTCGCCAGGATTCTCCTCTCTCTCTCTTTCTCCTTCCATGTATCGCACCTACAAATTGGTATTCCCACTTAGAGAGGAATTCGTGTCAGGAAACGATTAATTTTACCGACGGTATTTTGGCCGCGATCCAACCGCCTCGCGTCAGTACGACTAGCGCGAGAAAGAAGAACGAGAACGAAGAGAGAAGGAGATATGTAGATGGATCTCCCAACAGAGAGTAGAATTTATTTCGTGTTCTCTAAAATCGAATCCTCTCGGAACGGTATATCTGATACATTATTGTACGTGATAATGAATGGTCGGTGCAGAAAATAAAAGAATAATAGATGACAAAATATTGCACCAAACGGATTAGTCTGAAATTAAAATAATTTATAGCTTCATAAATGTATAAACAAGTTTCATAAATGTATAAATTATTTATATCTTGACATAATATCAAATTGATATTCAATTATGCGTACAAAAAAATGTTAAACAGCAACAGTTATTTATCACCAAAGATAAATGATCGTGCAGCAGCTCTTAGAAGAATTATATTAACATAAATTGCACTAAAAAAGATTAGTGATTTTTTCTGTTTTGATATAGTTTTGTTTACTTAAATTTGATGTGATTAAACTATCTTTATAAAAAGTTTCGAAATTTCTTCCGGATTTATATTCTGAAATCAAGCAACGCGTCAAAGTACTTGTATAAATTTTAACACAACTGTTCGTTGAGCAAAGTAAAATATATATCGTACTTAATATTTTTAGATTAGTTCTATTCGCGCAGAAAGGCGCAAAAATAAGGTAATATATATCCGAGAGTTAATCGGAAGTCGCGAAATCGCACGATCGTAGCGAAGCCGGAAACTCGCCCCGGTCTTAAATTACACCATTCCTAGCATTAAGTTACAAGTTAATCGCGTGACTTGAACGAGTTTTGCGACGAAAATAATATCCGGTGGCATTTATGCCGCGTGAGATAAAGACGAGTTGTTAAGGCGGGGTACACCGAGGGTATCGCGCATAACGTTCGTTTTCGCCGTTCGTTGCCGCTCTCGTAACAATTCCATGAATAGAGAGCTGGACGAGATTCCTGGGAGAACAATTGGTGAGCCCGAACTATTCTGTATTGTGGGCGCAGCATTCTGGCAAACCTCGATCGTAATGACGTCAATCAAGTCTACCACCGATGGTGACCGGGGGAGAATTCACCTTGTTAACGGAGTCGAGTTAACTCGCGAATACCTCGCCTTAAGATCACAGAGCTAACGAGATGTACTCGGGAAATGAAACCAGAAACAAGCTAACATTACAAGTAAAATAATACTTTGTTCTTTATAAAAAGAAAATCGCCCAAAAAAAAAAAAAAAAAATAATTAGATAAAATAATAAAATGTTCGCTTTATAAAAAAATCTGAAAAAATTACAATTTTTTTAAGCGATCAACAGCATACGTTTAAAATATTTTTTGCGAATAATATATTCAGATTTCACTGTAATATGCTGAGAAACTTATTAAGTGTTTCGACATATTACGCGATGATTAACCATAATAAAGTTTTCCAGATGTTACCTCAATATTACTATTATTATCTCAATATTACTGCACAAGAAGAAAATTTCCAAGCTTATCTTTATTGCCTCTATAATTATATACACTCATAAAAAAAGATTTTAATTAATATTTAAATCAGTAAAGTAGAGAAAGAGAGGGGGCTATCCGGTGAGCTCATTATCGTCAAGTAAACTCATTCGTGTGCAGTTCAATTTGCATTCAATTTTTCCACATGCAAAACGCCGTTCTGCGTGTACTTGAAACTGTAAAAGAATATTAATTACGGTAATCTGGGGAAATTAATCAAACGTGTCGGCGGACGCGTTAATAAGGAAACAAAGGTAGATTCTTCTTGGTGGCAGCTAGTTTATTCCCTTTGTTTTGCATAGCGAGCTTCTTATTAACATGTAGCTCGGCAGCCGAGCAGAGAGAAGGGGTCATCGCTTATGCTAACGATGCTGCTGCTACTTCCTCCGAAGTAGGGACCGCGTAATGAGTTTACTTAAACGAGCTGAAGATTAAGATCTTAACTACGTTTTGTGTTAAATTTATCGCTAATACCCCTATTAAAATACCTACACAGACGGTCCGTGTGCATCTAGCCCGAATGTTTTGCAAAACCCGTCTTGACGACAGTATCGGAGTAACCTTAAACCAAGCCGATTTAAATAAGGAATTATCAAAGGTGAGTAAGAAGGTATTTGAAAATTAATGACGGCGTTGAACGAAAAAATCTGAAAAACATAATTTATGACAGCTTAAAGAATTTATTGTGACGTAAGAATTTACTTTCATCTCGCTGTATCTCGCGTTTCTGTATAAGATTTATAAGGTAATTCGAATTTTACCTTCTGCCAAACTTAATTACAATAAAGTTGAAAACCGGATATTTATATTTCACATTTTTCTGTTTTATAAATTTGCTAAGTATTGTTATCAAAGTCTTGAATCAGTTGCATTAAATCTTTACATCCTGTAAAAATCATGCGCTGCATTCGTAAGTAATTAATTTATTAATTCTCTAAAACAATTGGATTTAATTTGCTACATTTTGTGTAATGCAGAGAATTAATTTTACAAATTAAGCTTCACATAGATGATTAATGATGCTACCGAGCAACGGCGAGTAATACCTGGTTCTCTACGGTACACTCTATGCTCTCCGTGTCCAGGACGCATAAATCCGGATTGCACCGAGTAACGTCGAATTGAATTCTAATTACGCCGTGTTAATATTCCATTACACTTGTCCGCCGTGACTGGTGAAGCGCGCAGCGCGGAGGGCAACGTTGAATAATTGAACGATCATGGAAAGCGGAATGGCGAAAGCCTGTTTCCTTTCTAGGCGAATGCGCCGCGCGATTGTTACGACTGTTTCTCCGTCTTCAGCAGTAACGCGTTGTCTTCGCTGCCATCGCCGGTAACGCTATTCTTCGGCACTCAAGTATCATTCACACGAGATTGAGTGCAGTTGCAATGCGGTGCAAAAGCATTGCGCGTGCCTCCAATCTCTCTCGTACTATTTTACAATACCGGAATGATCAATTGAAATTTACACGCAAGTGGAATTTTTTTATACTTGTAATTGAAAGATAAAAACAAAGTAAAAAAAAAAATTAAATGCATTTAGTGCAATAAAATTTCTGTTTTTATATCAAATAAATAACGCGATATTTTTCCAATAATAAAATTAATAGTTGTCATCAAATATTGTAAAAGAATAAATATTTTATTTTATTTAGATTTATTTAGATATTTTTATATTTTATATCGAACATTCTTTATCAAATTGTTAAAAGGCAAATTACCGGATAACTTTAACCTGTTCTACTACGCTAAATTAGTGAAATTGTTTCATAAACTACGTGTAGAATTTTTTTCTATTTTTTCATTATTTTAAAATATATTCAATGTTCCGGAAACTTGTAGATCTTTGCGAACAATACTTAACTGCGCATCTGCTACTTATAATGTATAATATATGCGTACTCAATCTCCTGTATTATATTACAGCTGTGAAACTTGCTATTTCTACGTCGTTCATACTTGCTTCTGAGCCATGACAAAGAAATGTATTCGCCGCCATCGCTCGTTTCATTTTCTTTCTTTTCTACCTTTTATTTTATTTTTCACATGCCTCTGTTGTCCGCAATGAATACAAATGCACGTTGATACAAAGTTGCATATAAAGTTGGATTTAAGAGCCGAGAGGCAATTAAACTCCGTTACAATTTCTTACTTCTGCAAGAAACATTGCGCGTATCACAGGATGCTTGCCTTTACATATATACGTTTACTGCGAACTAAAAGCAAGTCTGGATGTTTCATGTCTGTAATGGGTTTGTGGGAAAAAAATATCAGTCATGCAGGAAAATTTTACGTTCTCCAGCAGGCTGTAAAATGTTAGAAATTATTTTTTATACTCGTGATTAGTATTTAATCACACGGAATTTCCGCAAGATGGATATCTCGCGTTAATTCGAGCGATTGCTGTACAAATAAGACTCGAATACGGATAAAGTATCGAGTAAATAGTGTTCTTTGTAATGAGCCATATGCGGTATTTTAACAAACGTTGCGCACTGTTCTATAGCGATCGGATATTTCTGTCGGAATATAACTGTCAACATGTTCTACGGCTTCGTAACAAGTTAATGACAACTCCGTGGAAATTGCCAGTTAATCCTCAAAACCGGCTTGAGTTTCTCCCTCTCGCTCTTTCTCACATCGTGCGGCTATTCAAGGTTGAAAGCCAGTGTACGGGTAATTTTAACGCTTTGAATACTACGCAAATTTCGATGATTCTAAGAAATTGTGTCGATTTACTTTTCCGCCGGTTGCGACCAATGTTTTTAAGTAGCCAAAAAATACTGACAAATATTTTCATAATTACAATACGTAAGATTATTAATAAAACCAACGTGAGATAAAAATTCAGAACATTACTTTTTGGTATAAACAATTCAACGATTGTTATAATCGTCAGGTTTCAAGAATTTTCAACAGCCGTCGAAAATTCCGTCACAACAAAGCATGAAGCGAGAGAGCGGAACACCTTGCACCGCCGGCTTTAATTTTCCTTTTTCCTCTTTA
This sequence comes from Linepithema humile, assembly GCF_040581485.1. NCBI lineage: Eukaryota > Metazoa > Arthropoda > Insecta > Hymenoptera > Formicidae > Linepithema > Linepithema humile. The sequence goes on along the minus strand of NC_090128.1, from coordinate 6,007,023 downwards.
TTTTCTCCGGTGACGGGAGTACGCGATAGAGGCGATACCGACGCATAAACCACCACCGGGGCTTTCATGCTTTCATGAAAACACCGCGAAGCAAAAGCCAGTGCCGCATCCACCAATGTAGAATCGCCGCTCGCCGCACTCTTTCCCGCTCGATGCACTGCAATTTCGCCCCCGCAACATCGTGACATACGGCGTATACATGTTAGCCGTGCGTTAATGCGGTCGCAACTGCAGCCGACTACCGCGCAACTTTGCAAAGCTGCTTTTCCGCACGCTCACGCAACAAAGTCCCAACTTAAATGCCGTATATTATTTTGCGGCCGATTTTCGATTCATTGTCCACGAAGCTAGTATTCGCAACGTTTATAGATCATTATTTTGACGAGCGACTGCGATTATTTGATAAAAAAGAAAGGCAAAAAATCGAAGAATCCAATCTTTATGCCAAAGAAGTAAAAATAAATAGCTGCAAAAATAATTTTCTGATTTATAACTTTAGACTGACTTCAAGAGAGAATTTTATTGTACGATATTCAAAGCTTAAAGATCAAAAAGTAGGAAGTAGAAGTGACATCTTCATTTAAAAAAAATCAATTCTAAATAGATTACAAAATCTAGCTAAAATAAATGTGAATATTTCCGAAATACAATGCAATTTTAAATTTTATTTATGAAGTTACGGAAGTAAACAATGCACATCGTAATTACTGAAAATTGATTCAAGTGCCAGTAAACTTCGATAAGTTACTCTTTGTCGAAAAGAGTTTAAAAATCATCAGTAGCGATCATGTGCAGATAAATAGTTCGAACGGGAGTGATTTTCATCGTTATAACAACATGAGAGAGAGAGAGAGCGCGCGCGCGTTTGTGTATGTGTGAATGAGCAAGTTTTGAAGCACTCAAGAGACTTGAATCGCAAACTCATTAGAGATCCTTGAAAAAGCGCTACTCGTGAAAGAGCTCATTGCGAGAGACGAGATGAAAGACCATTGCTGGAGCAGGAAAGTAGTTCGGCGAACAAACAGATTAGTCGGCTCCGCGGTTGCCACAATACGCGCGGCACTCACTTATTCATTTTGTCTCTCTATTTCCCCAATTCCTCTTGACCTCTCCATCGTATTTGTCTTCTTGGGTCTCGCTGTTCGACAGATATTATGCCACTTCGAGAAAAAGACGAAAGAGAAAAAGACCGTTCAGCAACGCGAGGATAATCTTAGCTAATCCTGTATAACCCGGGTGCAATTTTAAAATGGCGCACGGATTCCCATTAGATCCTGTTCCGACGGTTTTTCTCTACGTTACATTGTAAAAGTGGCGGTATATATGATCGTCAAAAGTTTTTGGCTTGTTCATAATTATATGGCGTGGCAAATCGCTGCGGCGACTACAGGCGAAGAGAAGTTGCATGATTAGTTGCCGCTATTATCGGTCGATTGCAAGCGAAAGAGAGATCTAGCTTTATTATAATACGTTTCGGCGTTGTTGATTGCCGTATTGTTAGACATAACATTAATAGTATAATGAAATATAATGAATGATATAGTAAAATAAAAATAATTGAGAAAAAGAAAATTAAACAGTAAAAAATGCGTTTTATAATAAAATAGCGATCAATAGAGATCAATCCCTATATAACGCAGAGCAAGTTAGACAGGTTTTTATATTTCATACGATTTTGTTCGTGGAGAATATCAGCGAATTTAGTAACGTCAATAAAGCTTAAAAATATTATTTATTCTTCTCGAGCCCTCCTTGAGCCATGCAATTTTAGACGACATAAGTACGAGAGAAAATTGTAATAAAATTTATTTAACGAAGTCTTACGCAATCAAAAGTAAATCAAAGGATTTAATGTTGAAACGCGCTGCTACGAATCTGATATTCCAACATCGTGACAGAAATATTATTCTCGTCCGTGAACAATCATTCGATCGTATCACTTAATCCTTAAAAATTGCACAGCTAAGAGAGCCTCGAGGAAGCCGAGGACAAAGAACACGGAAAGGGACGAAAAAGGCCATTCTTCCAGGAAGGTAGCCATTACCTACTTCGGTGGGACACTATAAGCAAGTAAACTCGTTTCACTCGTGGGACGAGCGAGTAGGAGTTTTAACGTCGACCGGTAGATCAGTTAACTAGCTCGATACCTCGATGGCGGATTGGCTCGTGTCAAGTGCTACTAACAGGAACCAACACTTGACGGAACTAGCAAAAGCTTTATCATGAGACATGAGAAAACTGAATTTGTCTAGAAAATTGCACGAAGTATGCATACAATTTTATAATAGAAATAAATTAATTTTCATACAATAATAACCATGTAATATGAATAAAACAATTAAAGATTTAATAATACAATTTAATTGTATCATTAAATTGTAAATTGTAATTGCACTGATAGAATTCAATTTTTAATTATTTAATTACGCTAAATTTCAATAAATTATTTTTTATCGAATCCTTTTGTCTTTTTGCATATTTAGAAAAATAAACAAGACTAACGTTGCATTAACTTTCAATAAAATGATCAATAAAATCTCAATGTAATTTTATTTTGTTATCTTTGTATGCCGCAATTAATTATTTTTTCTTTAAACACGAATGTAGAATAACAATTAAAGATCACTATGCTAAACGAGTTATTCCCTCGACACAATATGTTAACAACATAAGAGCATCGGTACAGATCCGATTGCACAGCAGCAACGACAGGAATCTGATGCGAGGCCAAACGCGTCCGCTGCCAATACGCGTCACGGCTCAAGTGAAAATATTATTGGAAATCGCTTACGCGTTTTCAGCACGTTCCGAGTGGTTGCGCAGGCTTGCGTAACATATGAACATTTTTCCACGCGACACATACAATGACATTCTTTGATTTCTCCGCGATTCAATTGAAACTTTCAAGTTTATTGAATGGACCATTATATTCTTTAATGATGAACGATTTCATATTTCTCATATAACGTACGGCCATCTTTTACGATGTGATAAAACGTGTACGATATTTTTTTGGTCCCTTAATTTAAAAAAATAATAATTCCTAAACTGTTTAATTATTTTATTATAATTTAAAACGAAACAAACTTATCATTGAAAAGAATATTCTTCAAGTTATGTAACGTTAAGTAACAAGATACGCTTGAGTCTTCTACAATGCAATAAAATAATATATTAATAATTTTTTCTTTTTTTATTTTTGTAACTTAATTAAGCATTGTTTTTATGCAGTTTAGTATGTTATGCAAATAAAAAGTAAGCATATCCGCTATGTAATTAAAAAATTATTATTCCCGAGAAGAACGTACGCTTTTACGTAAGACGTGATCATTCTTCTGCGCTTAATAGTGTAATAATTGACATTTCTAATTTAGTTATGGCTTTTAAGTTTACGGAACCGTATGCTACATTATAAAACTATGCAGATGCATTCAATATAGTATAAAAGTTATTATTTGTGGGCACGTACAATTACGCTTATGTAACGCATAATCATGCTTTTGTGGTGCGCTATAAAACTGTCTTATTAATATCTTGTGTTTTTTTCGATTCGATTATAGTTCAAGTTTTTGAGCATTTTTTTATAAAATCAAAAGCGAGACTTGACGTATAAAGCATTATTATTTGTAACACTGATGCTTACGTAACAGAATATAAAACGCAAAATTTATATGTACATTGAAATTCCAACAGTATTTTAGTGGTTTAAATAAATAATAGAAATTCTCTTTAAAAGCTAAATTTATTATAAAAAAATATTAAAAAAAAACTTATTTCTATACGTTTTACGACACGTACACCTAGTATATTTCCATTCAATTTGCGCGCGTTACATCATTTCCGTGGCGGAAAATGTTAATGTTGATCGAGAATGGAACATATTTTCCAATTTATGTCACAGTCGTTATACGGTGCTGAATATACGATTTGTTCCTGATAACACGCGTTCACGCGCGGAAGATTTTATCTTCAAGCATATGTCTCTACAAGCTGATGACCGTGCCAAGTTGTTCCGTTCTCATTTGACAGCAACTGAGTATCTTACGAGCGTTCTAAAATATATGCTTGACCAATGATTGTCGTTAACCGTGGGAACAATCGCGCTCGTGCGAAATGTAAGTACGCTTTCTCGACCGTTGAACATCGACAATTGGTACGAATTGATAAGGTCTAATAATAAAGCTTAGTACTATTATTATTGTGGTAAAATTTGACTTTAACGTTGCGTCATTTCCATTCATAAATTTTCAAATTTGTAATTTTGTAAAATGCTTTTCCGAAATAGCTAATCTTTCGAAATAGAAATAGATAAATTATAATTTATTACCGAATCACAATGCTATTGCAAAATGTTTAAAATAATTATATCACTTTAATATATATGTATAATCATATGAATATTTCATTCACTCCGAAAGAGGAGCTGACATATTTAATATATTCTAATACATTTTTTAATTTAAAATATGATGTGTAACAATAATTATTTCACACAAAAAAAGTTATATAAAAGTCAGTTCATCCAAATTCAGCTTTTTATGTGCAATAAAAAATTTAATATGTTTTTTAGTGTACGATAAATTTAGCAAATGACCATACGATAGTGCCGCAGGCGCGAACCGTTTATTCCGAAAAGACGTGTGCTACAATCGCGTAAATTTATCTCAAGAATCGAAGCCAACCGACGCGAACATAACAGTGGCGATCACTTGCAGATTGTAACCACAATGTTCACGGCCAATTCTTGGCGGAGCATATACTGCAAGTACATTTCCAACGAAAGCCAGTTCTTCTATCAGCATTTATGAAAGTTGAAATTATTGTCCAATAGCCGAAACTTTCTCTGGGACTATTTTTACGAGTTTTATTCATAAATATCAATAAAGAATTACAGCAAATATATATATATATATATATATATAGACTTGTCGAGAAATGAGAGTGCCACTTTTTAAATTAAAAAAAATATTAAAATTTATAAAATATTTTAAAGATAATTTTTATATATCATTTTATATAAATTTTTCATGTTTTCAGGTACTATGTGTGAAGCTAGCGTATCACTTTGTGCAAACTCAAACTGTTAAGAGTTCTAACTTTATTTTCATTAATTCAATAACCAGGTTCATATGCTACATCTCAATTTTCACCGTGAAAATTTTTTCGTCATATTTCGTCAGATTTTAAGAAAATTTTGCATCAGAATTCTGCTTAGAATTTTGCATTAGTTCTAGAAAGATTTCCTAAATATAACAATAACATTTCAATCTCTTTATTATAAGTAAAGTCAAAATTCGTAAATAATTTATAAGTTTCTATTCTTCTCAATCTCACATACATCTTCGTGTATGTAAACCTGAGTTATGCAAAGTAGATTTTCTAGGAACTACGGCTATAAAGAGTTGACCGATGCACACAAAATGCAGTAGTAAGTAAAGGTCAAAACCGCCTGCCGTCTTTCGATCGACGAGATTCCGATCAGATTGCTCAAATACAGGAAACCGTTCTTTCGATGCAGGTCACGATCGATAGGATCGAGCGATGCTCGGTCGCACAATCGTGGTAGCTAGATAGAGCCAAACGAACGCATACAGATGAACTGGCATTATCCTCGATCGCTAGGCTCGCGGTATAACGAAAACGTGCGCTTCTTCTTTCGCCCTATTTAGTCTTTAAATTCCCGAGCGATTTTCGCTACCGTTATTCAGTATAGGTAACCGCTTGTTAAACGTGATTTCCGCTGGCGTGCACAAAGTCAGACTTATTGCTCGTATTATTTGAATTTAACAAAAATCAAACTTTCCACATATACCAAAACAATTGTTCAAGTTCTTAATAGAATCTAAAAATTCTATCTTCCATCGTCGCATGCAAGCTTTTTTTATCGCGTAAAATTTTAGAAATATCGGAATAACGTTGTATATACCATATTTATTTGAAATTAAAGTCGTAAAATACATCTGTGATTCATTATGTATAAGAACCGGATTTTACGTGTCTCCGTTGCTCGCGTTAACACGTGTGACTTACATATTCCTGGCGAGTGCATAAATATTTATATGCTTGATTCGTATGACGCAGAAACGGCCGTATTCAAGTGAAGGACATCGACGAGATGTTTCAGATCGCGATACAAAATTCCGGTGAAATTTCGCGGTTGGCTGCGCGCTTTATCGTGCTTCATCATGGAGTACGAATGATTTGCGCATCATGCGCGCTACATGGCAACGTAGCCGTATTCATTTTTGTTTTTTTTACGACCATGGCGAAAGGTGCGAGAATATAACTCGGACTACACGAAAACGCGGTTCGGCAGTAATGACAAGGCTGCGTTCCGCAGCCTCTGCTTTGCGTCGCGAAATTGCGCTCGTTTAGCCGCCACCAAACTTGGCAGCTTGTCCGCAACGACGCAATTTCGTTCGCGTATACAGGTATTCGCTATGCAGATACACGCGTTTTCGACTAACGCGACAGATTTATGTCACCGCAAATGTATCGCGAACGATTTAGTCTCGCGTGATGTCGTGCTTTATTCGTTAACGTATTTTTATTAATTTGTGCTCGAATATCGGAAGAACCTATTTTCTCTATAATATAACACGGTGCAAAACCGATGATATTTTTGCCGCGTCGAATAAAACCGACGTTTTTGTCGCATCAAACAAGCGCCGTAGATACGTGACGTTGTAATTACGTTGTTTTATAGCTTACTCATGGGAGGGCACTTTTTTGCGAAAATCGTGCGATCAGGCAGGTTTTCTCGGACGGGAGTTTCTAAAACCGTATGACGAGCCATAATGCCATAATGATAATTATATCGGCCATCTTGAATTATCGCGTCAGAAGCGGGCGAGCAAATAAACGAAAAAGCTTCTCACAAGTAACTTTTTGCCGATAAAATTATCATAGTTCGATGGAGTAAACTTGGATAAGCCAAAAAAACTCATTGCGTACATGAAATGTGTTACATAAAATGCTTCAAAGCGTAATATCTTCTCAAAGTGTCGCAGATAAGTTTTTTGTCACTCTATGTAGCTCCTGGCACATTTGTCCAATCATTATTTCAACTAGTAAAGTGCCATTGAACTATCAGCAAACGCGTGCCAACATGTTATAATTATAGTAATTGCACGATATTTTCGTCGTGATGTATTATACTTCATCACAAATTAGTTACGTCAAACAAATGAAATAAAAAGATAAATGAAACTAAATGATGTGAAATGTGCGCGCACACATGTACAAAATAAAATTGCCGCATTAAATCAAGTAAAACTGTAATTAATGATTTATCTTTATTCGGTGTTTTTATACTCGGAAAAAAAATTTTTCTCACTGGTTGAACGCAATTGGCATTTTCTACTAACAATCAACTTGTTTATTTAACAACGTGTTGCAAAAGTTACAGCAAGTTGTAAAGTTGGAATATTTTAACTCGATTAACTCGCCGCGAGCTGACGAGGAAAAAAAGCAAACTAGTTTACTAGCGTTTCAAAATGCATGCCTTTTTTATTAGCTATTAGCACACTAGCGTGCCAGTTGTTGGTGCATCGTGTAAACTACGCTTCAGTCAATACTGCAATTTTTTGTAATAAAATTATAATACTTGACCAAGTTTTTTTTCTAACAAAATACAATAATATCGTGCCAAAATTCCGGCGTGAAGAGTTGGCAGCGCCGGCGCGCAACAACTATAAAAACGAGACACAGAATGGCGAACGAATGAACGACGCAAAGCGGCGGTATGAAAATCACGGCAAAACCAGCTCTGCCCTCGGTCGAGCGAACGAACTTCTTTCCTGCTCGAACGAACGACCTAATCGAATGAGTCAGTGTGAATTCCGGCCGACTAACTTCTTGGCACTGCGCGTAAGATGCAACGAAAAAGCGGATCGAAACTCGACAGGCGGCTCAGCCGAGAATTCCAGCGGCGGCTGATCGCGAAAAATGCGAAGGCAAGCTTTTTGAAACCCTCCCTCCCATCTTTCTCTCCCAGAGGCAAACTTTAAGCGCCGCTTACACCGCGAACGGGCAGAAATAGAAAGACATTCACATCGAGACGGAATATTTTCCCAGATATTTACATTTAAAGCTTGACATTACGCCAAACTTATAAATGTCGCTACGTTTTTCAAGAAGATGAATATCATCACTAAAAATCGAATATTTTTAAAGCACTAATGCAGAAATAATTAAAATATGAAAAGTTATTTCTTGATCAGATTGTAACAGCTGTTTATACACAATATATTTTAATTCTATTAACATTATAAACTCATTTTTAAAAATATTTAGATTTGCTTTTGTTAAAATAAAAAATAATACTTTTTCACGCTGGAATTTTGGTTGAATGTTTCATAGTACACCTTTCACCTTGCTTGACAAAACGCATTAATTTTACAACACGGGACCTTTACAGATTAGACACGTCGATTTTTCGGGCAAGATAAATCTGTAAATGTGTACAGGCGAGGCGAACCGATAGAAAGACGGATGGCACTTAAGTGAAGAGTAGCCTCGCTGCCGGATAATGGTCAGAGGTTCTCTTAGATCCTGTATTGTATGTGTGGTCAGACCCATTCTTACTCGACAGAGAAAGCCACGAAAAGATTCTCATTCAACCGTGGAACAAAGATTCTCACAAGCATTCGTGTGCACTGGACTCTTTTCTACTTAAACATTCCTTATCGCAAGTTATATGAAGAAAAAAAAAAAACAAAAACTAAAAATATATCCATTTGACCTAATTTGTTTCGTATTCTTTCATTTTTGTATGATTAATTAAAAAAAAATATATATCCAAAAATATATATCTGTTTTGAAAAATATATATCTAGTTTTGAAAAAAATGTATATCATTTTTTCTGTCTTATTAAAATTAAAAATTAGCTTGTTGTCTACGTACTAGAATTTTATTACTATAATTTATGATTATTCAATCTCTAAAAATATGATTTTTAGAGAGATTGAAGCTATATACTAAAAAAATATACATATATTTCTCTTTTTTCTATTCAGCTATTACGAAAGCCGAATGCAGATCGTATCTTTCACTCTAAGTGATTATAATCTCACTAAACAACATTAATAACGTACCTTGTCATTAACTACTTAAATAATATCTGATCAACGAATGCATGCAAATATTCCCTACAAATTATTAAGAATTACAAATTAAGGTCGGCTAGTTTTACATTACAACACGATAATTAGAAAAGTCTAAAGCAACACGTGTTCGCCGCCAATTGAGAACCTCCGAAACCCCCTGCGCACCTTCCTTCTATTGCCGACGACTGCGGACCGATATAATTAGCGTGTTTAACTCTGATTTATAATGACGCTGGAAACGCCTACTGTCCATGAGCCGTATCAAGCATAGAATTCACGGTGAGTATACAGGGTGTCCCGAACAGAGCGCAGTGTCCCGTTATCGTTATACGTGATCCGGAAATGGTAATGAGAATATTAATTTTCGAATAGAAATCGCATTTGATAAAATAAAATAAAAATAATGAAGGAAAAGGATTCCGATTATTTTTGCTAAAAAAGAGGTCAATTTAAAATTCTGCAACAAATAAATACCGAAGAGAAGCAATGACAGAAGTGGGACACTGTACGCAAATAATATTAGATTAATAATTATCACAATTATGGGGATAAAGAAAAATTCTCACGCACGCATCTGTTTATTCACGTGTCGTGTATTGCTCTTCTCTTAAAAATCTCATGAAAATAATTATTCAATTAATTAATAGTTATTCGAAAACTCGCCCACTGCTAGAGCGTCATTACAGCAACATATGACAGCATATCGAATAGATGGATGCAATTATATCGTTCATGAGGACGGCCATTTCGCTGATTTCAGCTCAAAATAATCACGATACAGAATTTTCTTACTGCATATATCAATTTTTGAACATTAAACTTTCGAAACTTTTTATACTTTGTATCGTACTTCATATATATATTATGATGTATAAATATTCAGTGTAGAAAGTTTATTTATACAAAATCATCTTTGTGAATAAAAAAAGTTAACAATAAGACATTTCGATCGATCAGTCTTTAATTTATCCAATTATAATTTTTAATTATATTGTAAATACGTATCGAATGAGAAGTCATTGAATATTAATAGAACGTATTTATTATTCAAAGCACGATATAGCGTGTCGTGGTTCAAATGACTTCCCACGATTGAACTCTTCTAACGCCATGTCTTCCTATTTTTCACTGCTTGAAGATCATTACGAGGCGAAAGTCGCTATAAATGTTCCGACAAAGTACAGTTAGACTATTCGAAGTCGCACGCGCGTATACGTCGCGTCATATGCTTGAAAAGACTGAAATACAATCTATACGTGACGTGTTAAAAAGCTGAATGAGTACAAATTGTATTGCTTGCACTCGACATCCTGTTTGAAATTCCATGCTTTCAAAAAAATTATACAAAATATCTCAAATTCGCCTCAATGCTCCGCGTCGCCAATAATCAGTACGATTTTATATAAATTATAATAATGAATTGTAAATTATTTTATTATTAAAAAAAAAAAAAAAAAAAAAAAAAGAAAACAAAATACCAATGTAAAATTTTAATTCACCATTAATGTAGCTGTCGAGATTTCTGCGGACCAAAAAAAGCTATCTGAAATGACGAATGAAGTGACGAAATAGACGACGACTAATCTTTTAAGTTGTCTGAAACGATCTTTTTAACGACCGGTTAATTAAGAGACGCATGCGGGCTGATGATTATATATATATATATATAACGGCGCCTATTTTCTCTACCTTACATGAATCCATGCGGGAGAATGGCGGACCGCGAAAGTCGCTTCACACACACAATGACTATTCCCCTTATCTTTTTTCCTTTTTCTCTCTGTCTTTGTCGTGCTCATTCAACTTTGTTTGCTCGTCGAGTACTCGACTTCTTAATGCGACAGCTGAAAGTCTCCTGACTCGTCGGCGATTTACGAGCCGCTCGTAATTTATCGTCACCCCCACTCCTTCGCGCAGTCGAGAATGCCTAGCTATTTACCTAATTGTGACCGTAACGCGGAAACAATTGAACGAAGTAGACATATTTTCTCTCTCTCTCTCTCTCTCTCTCTCTCTCTCTCTCTCTCTCTCTCTTTCTCTTTCTCTCTCTCTCTCTCCCGTTCCCTCCCTTCTCTTTCTCTCCTCTTCTCACTAATTATTACTTCACCTGTTATAAATTGCCGGGTGACATTTTGCAATTAGCATAGACGAATAAACAAACCGCGTATCCGTGATTAATAATACAAGCTGTTTTATAAATCTAATCATCGCTATTAGCTTTTTCTCTTTCTATTGAGAATGAAAATTAATAATCGATGATCCTTTAATGGTGCCATGTTCCAGACCATTAAAGCTGCGCTTAGGGAGCTTTTAGAGTTTTTTAATATGCTTAAACACGCGTAAAATTCCATTAAAAAGAAAACCAAAGCTGGTTTTGCCTTCTTTCTTATAGGAAAAACTATTTAGAATTTATATGATTTCGAATTTTTTGGTTTTCATGACTTTAGAGCTGTGAAGCTGACTCGAAATGTGAATTTTTATAAAACTTATGCGGCATTTGATTGTTCATAATTTGATCATATTTGTCCATACATAATTTTTTTGTCCACTTTGCAGAAAAGTTACATACAAACAAAAAATTGAATTAAATTTTGTCACATTTAAATACGTTTTTTTGTCCTGTAACTTTTCTTTGCAAAATAGATAAAAAAAATTATATATGAACAAATATAGTTAAATTGTGGACAATTAAATGCCGCATAAGTTTTATAAAAATTCAGAGTACCAGCTTTACAGACCTCTTGACTTCTTAGCTTCGTCTATTTTATTCAGCGTTAAGTATAAATGCCTGATCTCTCATATTGAAATCTAACCCTACAATTATATCATATAAATAATATTGATAATACTTAATGTATTAATAATAAAAAAATGTTTTATTGATTCAATATCCTCATTCTCGATGCGATGTGCGAAAATATAGCCTAATAGTCTGTTTGTGATAATTCCGCTTGAAACACAACCAGCTACCATGCCAGCTGGCTAATAGAGGTAGATATATAAAAGGAGATTGAAAGGTGATTGATGGAACAAGTCGATCAAGCCTCCACAAACATCCAATGTGAGTGTGTATAATGGATAAGCTGAGCGTATGTTACGTGGCAAAGATACGAGGAATCTGAACGTTCCTGAAGAAAAGATTCTTTCCTACTTGTGAAATCGGACAAACGAGAAACCTGACCATTAAAAGATAAAACTATTCTAGAAAAAGTCAAAAGTATTTGAAATGCATACAAATATTAAAAAGCGTCTTTTCCGCCTCTTTGATGTCTCGAATTCTTGTCAGTTTGAACGTTTTATTTTATACACATTTATATTACTTGATCGTTTAAATTAAATAATAGGAGATAATGAAATAGTTGCGAAATCACATATCAATGCTCTTACTCGTAATTTATCGAATATATATATATATATTTCATAAATACACGACAATAAAAACACGAAAAACTTTCCATCTGCCTCGTGATGCTGTGCATCAATATCGTGTAAGCAGCATGATAAGTTTACATGATACATAAACGCGTCAGCGGCATCGAGTTGGCAACCGCATGAACGATCATAGACTTCGTCGAAGAAACTAAGCTGATAAAAAAAATCATGATTGACTTCTCGAGATATTTTATGCGACGACCGGGAAATATGATAATTCTCTGATTTCTCTCACCGCATTCGTTATATATATGCGAATAAATCTAACGCTTATTTGCATTTTTATTCGAGAATATTAACATTTTTATCTACATATTATATGCTGGATTGACATAAAAAGTTTGCGTGTATTTTGAATATATCGTATAATAGAGAATATATCTTATATATCGTATAAGCGTCTATAGATGGAAAATAAAATATTAATTTATATACTGATATGCATAGTATACAAATATTTACTTTAAATAAATACGATAGTGAATTTGAACATTTAACGAGAATATTAGCCTCGTAATATCATAGAAGTCAAACCTCACTTATTTTTCGAATAAAAACTTAATTTGAAAAGCAAGAGAAAGAAAGATAGTGTTATGAATATCGAGCATTGTTTGTAAGGCAATATGTATGTACAGAAATCACGTAACTTCATAATGTATCATGATAAAACTGATAATTTAGATCTCTCGTTAAACACACATAAACGGTCGATGCTTGCAATTGAAATCCTCTAGCGTTAACAATTTAATTAATAATAAAATACTAAACAAATCTTTGTCCTCATTATCGCACAACTCACTGGCTCAAAGCACGCTGTTTGCTTTCAGTCGCGTCGTTCTCGTTAAATTTTCACAATGAAAAAAACATGTTTATTAAAGATCAAAAGTCTCGTTTCGGTATAAAAAGGCCAATTGTAATTTTGAAAAAGTTACATTTTAATTAATGTTGTTATTTGCATTCAGAAATATTCAATATTTAACTAAAAAGAGGAATGCACTCGAAATCTCTGTTTATATTTGTTAGTACAAACATTTCTTTTAATACGCGCCCATTCTGTTCACTATTAACAATCTCCGAAAATTAACAGTGCGTTAAATGAATCAATATGTCGCTTTGAATGCAACATTAAATTATCGGCGATAAAAGCGCGAAAGAGGCAGCTCAATCAAGACCGGTTGATAAATCACACCGCGGCCTATAAACATAAATATTGTATAAGTAAAACATTATCGCGCAATTCGACGTTCTCGGTCTCTCTTATATCGCTCGATCATGCGCAACATGTCCGTAATGAGAGAGATAATAGCGGCCGCGGACGCGATACGATCTTGTACTTTCGACAAAGCATAATCGATCATCGACTTTTAAGTCTTATCGATAATTCGCCACGTGTGAAATATACATTATCACATGGCTACAAGTACGCGTTATCGCTCGTAAAAATATATGAGCATTAGTTCAAGAGTAGTGAATGAAAATAAATTACGTTAAACTGTAAAGAGCGTGATAAATTAATGATCGGTACTTTTTTCCGATTAACCTCTCCTACTAAAATGCAAAGAATAATGCGTAAATAAATTTTAAACAGAAAGCATTATCAATATTGTGTCCACTAGACACAAATTTGTATTTCTCTCAGAGACGCCAGTGTTTTCTATTAAAATTTCCAATGTGTTAAATAAATGAGCAAATTTTGTGATGTGCAAAAACAACGTAAATTAAATTTTTATCGCTTTTGCTGTAAATTCACGTTGAAAACCTTGACAGAGAAATAGGAAAGTGATAAACGCTGCAAAGATTATCTGGATTAATTATTTTTGCACACAGTGTATGTAAAAAAATACATAGTCGATTCACGAACGTAAAGCCGTTACGCGTGAATACTCGATATATTAATACGCATCGTGTATACACACGCTTGCAGACAAACACGTCGTGTTTTCAGCAAAGCTGTGCGTTTTTGCGCACCGCGGCGTGATTGACAGCCATCATTGCACTGCACTGTGCATTCAGTGCATCGCAATTACGCGTGTAATATGCGCTCCGAGAAATAAATTATACGCATATCTCGTCTTTAGTGGATTTATTGATAGCCGCGTGGCGCATTAACAAAGTAAGCTCTCATCCAGCTATCGAATTATCAAGATCAATTATCTAAAAAAATTGTGCAAACATCTTAATGCAATTTTTCCTACCACTTAATTCGAACTCAATTACAGCATCTGATAGAATATTATTAATGCAAATCATTATTTGCGTTGAGTATTAAAGAGATCGTACGTCTGTCGTGAAGCATCGATCGTCAAGAATTCGTTAAGTCGTTCCGATCGCAGTAATACAATAACAAAGATTGATACGGCGAGATTACGCAAGTGTTTCGCTCCGGATAATTTAATCAGACGATTCGCCTCCATTTGCGCGGATTAAATCGATTCCACGAAAAATTTATCGCCGTTCAAATGGCCTAGGGTACAATCGACCTACCCGCCTCTTCCCCCTCCCGCCCATCCTCATTTAGTCCCAATTCCAGTAGTTTGACACTAATTGACGCAGGTACGACCTATCGCCACTCGACTATATCCATTACGGTGAGCATAGATATATGTGAACATTTACCGTTAGCTGTGGTAATACGCGCGGGGGATTCGACAGAATAGCTATTTCGAACAGGCAACGAAGAGAGAATCGAGGAATGGTTTTCCCTATTATCTCCCTTACTCGTGGAGAAATTCTTCCCCTCCCGCTCCTTCGCCACTCTCATTGGATTCTCCCTGAAATTGCTCGAGGAATGTCGTAGTCTGCAGAGAGACTGGAACCAAACTTGGTTCTTCAACGTGACCTCTCCTCCGCAATCGAACCACTTCCGATTGACTGCATATATTAAGTCTCGTTGGGCGAAATTGTTCGAAAATTAGCTTTGCTCGCTGTCTGAGCGAAAAAATGTTTATTTACATCTTATACAGATTTCGTGAGTAGTAAACGATCAAATTTCTCGAATAAATACGTATATAAATACGTATATTTTAATGTTTGCCTAAACAAATTTTATATAAACGGCAAGATTTATGTAAATTGCGCAAACTGAGCTTATGACTAATTTTCTAAATTTATCCTTTGTAAAAAGCAAACCACTTTGAATCACATTTTAAAAAGCATTTAAAAAGCACATTAAGAAAGAAAACAGAACAAAAATTCGAAAACAAAAATAATATCTACTTTTAATAAATGTTTACGATTGTTCATAGCAAAAAAAAAAAAACAAAAAAATTGAGGAGAAATGATGAAATTTATTTTCTTTGAGAAATGGATTTGGCGAAAAAGAAATGAAAAGAAGAAATTAGAAAACCTATCACAAGTATAACGGAAACAGACTATGAACGGTATAGATTACGCGTGAAAAGACAATTTGCATACAAAATTCATGTTTAATGTCAGTTGGTAATATGCGAGGAAGACAGAAACTACGGCGGAATAACTATTTCGACGGATGAACGAGTATGTGCGCTTATATGAATGTTATAGCCTACTATTCGTTGTGAAACAGGTCGTTTCTGCAGTCATGCGCATACAGTAACATTCGTGAAAGTAAATCCGTATCCACTCGTTCAGGAGAAAAATGACTCCTTTATGGAGACTCGCTTCCTGCATTTATCCTTATTTGCTGCGCGATTCAATTTGCTCGCGTGATGACTTATGATTTCCGGCGATTTATCCGACATGTTTCGGAGACGTCTGGCGACCAAGCATCAGAAATGCCAAACAGCGTAAGCGACAAAAATATCTCTCGCGCAACTCACGCTTTTCTTTAAACACGCAAACTTTATCACTCTATCGTTATTTTCAACAACACATTATTTTTTTATCGCTTATAACTGTAACGCATAGTTTATGGCATCAATTTTTTATTTATTCCAAATTATTATTTTGGCACCACTTACCAATTCTGCATTTCCAGTCTATCAATTCCGGCTATCGAGGTATATCCCACGAAAACGCTTATAAATCTGAAAAAAATAAATAATATTCTGTTAATATTGTGTATTAAATAAATCAATATTTCTACATAATAGTTTACTAAGTACACATATAAATTACTCCAACAATAATATACCTATGCCCATTATCTTTACGCTGATGTGAGCAATCACGCAATTACTGTAGTGAATAAACAATTTTATCGTGCACAGTCTTTCTATGACGCGATATCTTTCAACACTTAACTCAAAAGGAAAAAAAAATTTATAAAAATGCAATTATCGAATTTTCTAGAATTAATTATTCTGAAAATTCAATTTATTAAATTCTGCAAATCTCAAACTTTTTCTTCTTTAAATATTTTTTAATAAATGATACTTTTTATAAATAAATGATTCTTTTTCTTTTTATCAACATTTTTTTATAATATGTAATCAAAATACAAAAAGTTAACTAATTTAGAAATATCTAACTAATATTATAAAAAAGATATCGTCGAACGTTTATAATTCATAAGAAATAAGACATTTTAAAAATAAAAATTAATTTTTTTTTAATTTATATAATTCTATTGGTAATTAAACAAATATATATTTTAATATGTGTTTAGTTATTTCCTCTGCCTGAGGCAATCGAACATGATGAGTGTATACAATTATCATAACTCGAGAGTTCAAGTTAATATCTATATTAAACATTAAGAGATAATAATGTACAACGTATTAAATCGATATCTTTCGGTTGTAGCAAACATAAGGAAACAATCGGGGCAGGAAGTTTCTTTTAGCTGCACAAAAATCTGCGATTTATTCCTTCAGGAAGATATTATATCGACATATAATGCAACGTCAACGTGACCACAGGCGATAGCTTCTCTACGTTCTGTTCAATATTTCTGTTATAATGTTTTCTGTGTTACGATCAACGCGCGTTTTATGCTTATCTTTACGAGCTTTTAACCTACGGAAGGACGGCTGAAGATACAGAGCAGATATAATACGAAATTGTTCAACAAATAGTTAAAAAAAAATGTTCACTCTAATTTGCGTGTAAATTTTTTTTTCTCAGAAAATAACAACGCGTCATACATGTTTTGCCTTTAAATAAAAATATCGTATCTATAAAATATAAATATAAAAATAAATATAAATAAAAATATAAAAATTATTCGCATAATATTTAAATAAGAATTTATATAACGTTCTAGCAAGATTGTGCAAATAAATTTATTTCATAATGTACGAATTTTTAGAAATAACCGCGACAACAATAAAATAGAAAATTAAATATACATATACTTAGTATTTGATATATTCATTAAAGTTGAGTTCTAAATTCGTCTTTTTATGTTTAACATACATGAGTCATTCAGAAATAAAATAATGAATATTTTCTTTTCTTCGAAAATGCTAATTTAGATTCTATGCTTAATATAGTGTCATTATTGATTTCTTATTAAAAAAATATACAATACACTATTCATTACACTTTTTGAAGTTTCCACTACTTCAAAAGTGTACTTTAATTTATGTAAAAATAATATTTTATTGACACTTTCAAAATTTAATTCTTTAAAAGGTAATCATTAACTGGATTTTAAATTAAGTGTTTTCTGAAAAAAATCAATTTTAAATTCATCAAAATATCAATTGTTTAAATTGAAAAAATAATAATAGGCTTATAAATCATATTTTGTTAACAAATATATCTTCACACGATCATGTTTCTATAGAAATTCGATAAATCCATACAAAAAATTTTTTTGCGCACAAATGCTACACTATATTCAAATACTTTAATATTACATCTTTAACGATAGCAAAGTCAAAGTTTTCCGGTTCCGGATATATATTAGTTCGATATAGCGAACGAGACAGAAAAATAAACGCCGAAAATCAATGAACGAGCGCCATATAACCGCGAGCGTTTTCCTAGGAAACCGACAGCGACGCGATAAATATCCAACGCAGTAAAACCGGGCGTTAATGCACGCCAGGCCGATTTGTTTAATCCGGTCGATATTTTGCACGAGGTCCTGTAAGCCGTGATCCCGATACGATTTGGCAATCCCGTCACCGGAAATAGGCTCGTAAAAGTGTGTAACACGATAAACCGACCGTGACACGTTTTGCGCGCCGCTACAGAGACACTAAACTACACTACGATATTTCAAAAGCACCGATACTATTATTTTGATGCTTGCGTAGTATCAGTATTCTTCCTTAAGAATATTTGCAAGTAAATTTATTACTGCAATCACGATGTTAATATTGACCACACAATTTTTTTATTTTTTAAAGTTTCCTTTTGCGTTTCTTAATATTTTTCCCTAACGTTTCTTTATATTTTTCTTTCTACTATACCGTGGTATACGAAATGTGTGAACCTTGATGACAAAAACGTAAATCACTGTAATACCTCAGATTAACGAGTTTTCCACATGGCGGGTAGCCATTAGAGACAACAGCAATTTGTTATACTGTGTGCATAATGACAATCCTTTTATTACTCTTCGTTGAAGACACACCAACCATTTGTTTCATGCACTTTTTTTAATCGTTGTTGTTATGGTTTATGCATCTTAGATGCAGATATTAAGTCGTATAAAATTTTTTGGTAAAATAAACATAATGATAAGGACATTTCAAATACATTAAAACAATGTTGAACGAGATCTGCAGAATTTTCGTTTGTAATTTGATGAACATCTAGCATTTCTTGTATTATTTAATACTGCGAATCCAATAAAATAATTGGATAGACACATTTAGCACATGCAGAACACGAAATGTCGTGTGGAATCAATGGATTTTATGCACATTTTCCGAACAAACTTATAGTGTTTTCGCGCTCAAAGTAATAACAGTACTTTTTATCGCTCACGATAGTTGCTGCTCATTTATGGACACGCGGAAAAATCGTTAAAAGGTCGTTAAGCGGGGAATTACGGTTTGGTTCGAGCTACTCAATCATTAAAAATCGCGTTTTGTTTCAATGCAATAAAGTAGAATCTTTTTATTTCGATATGTAAATCCGATCTGATTTCCGATGCAAAACGATAAGAATATAATTCCTATAGTTTATTTCTGCGCTCTCAAGCGAGTCAAATTGAACATAAATAAACGCTACAAAAATTGGTAGCCACTCCTAAATGCAATATAGTATTTTAATAAAAAATTGCATAATTAAATGTCAATATTAAATTGTAAAAAAAGGCAAGTCATAATAAACAAAATATATAACACAGATAAAGATACCTTAATATTTTTTCACAAAAAAAAAGAAAAAAAAAACAATAATGATTAATAATAATAAAGTTTTTCAACAAGTATAATTATACGCAGTCTCACATTCTCATGTGTTGGGAGTTTTAAATAAATTCTTAAATCTTTGCATTTTGTGAATTATATAATAACAAATATAAATCACTCGAGTATTGTTGAAATCGATATGCGTGCCTGTGTAAGCATACGCCAGTTTTGAAAACATCTCAAATGTTTTTGATGAACAATGCACGACAAACCGCAATGCATACTGTACACGCATATCGCACCCACTATGCTATATTTTCGAATCGAGACATGCACATACGTTAGCGTGACACTTGCAATCTGAACCACTCGCGGAAATACCAGCTTCGAACTTAATGTACCGAGAGCGTGGGCGATACCACGGAAAAGTGTCAATTCGAGACTCGCGGTGTTATCCTGCTAAGCCGGTTTTATCTAATACGCTTCTTGAACATCCAACAAATAAAAATATTTGCGCGTTTTATGCAAAATTATAATATATATAATCGCAATTCTTAAATTCAGAAATTCCTATATTAATGCAAACAAATTCGAAATAATCGATTTAAAATAAAATAAAATTAATAAAATTAAATTAATATTTTTATTATTTAAAAAATTTTTATTTTATTTTTATTTCTTATCAGGTATTTGCAAAAGATTGGTTTTAGTTTACATGATAATAAATAATAGCGCGATGAAAATTGTAGTCACTAGAATTGCTACCATTTTTAAATTCGTGGTAAGAAAATGCATAAGCTACACAGAAGACGATTTGTCTTCTACCTGGAGAAAGCTCAGAAGTAGCAACCTGAATATTACAGGCATCGGGAACTGGCGGGGGCTTTATCTCCGCATCGGGAACTGGCGGGGGCTTTTACAAGCACATCAACGCAAGTACCGATATTACGAGCGCTTTCACGACGAGGCAGATGGAAAAGAATGGCCGACTCTACCTCAAAAGGAATTCTGTCAGTGTCGACGTCTTGTTTACGCTCGTTTGAATTGTCAAATTCATTCCGGCTCGCACCGGGCATTTTATTCCCCACGGAGAGAAGTACGAGAAAATACATAGATCGTATTTTATTTGGATATATGTAGTACGAAATATAAAGACAAGTTAAGTGAATAAACCGAAGCTCGGTAAATATAAAACTGTACACGTGCTTTTTTTCAAGGCAATAAAAAACGACAAGAGTGAAAAGCGATACAAACTACGACACTTTTGTCTACTCAGCTAGCACAGGTGGATATCGTGTGTTCCCACACGTTTCCATCGTAAAAAAAAGAAGAGAGAAACGAAACAACAGCAGCAATTTTCATGTCCGACTTCCGGCGGTCTAGTTGTTCCGTTTGAACATCGTTAACTTACATTACGCGCCTACCGATACTAGCCGTGATTCTAAATTGCTGTGAGTTGCTGTGAATAGCCTAGTATTTTATATAATCTGCTTTGAAATAAGTATTTCAATATTTATAGATAATGCGCTAACAATTAATTTTATCTAACTATTTCAGAATATTTTATTACTTATTAATGAAATAATTCAAGTCGTTAAATGCCCAATTTCAAAATCGTATTATATTTAACACAAACACGACTTATAATTTAAAAAATTTTTTTCACTACATGTTACTTTAAACTCGACAAAAATTGCGAATGACGGATTATATAAAGCTCCGATATATTTCGATAAGCACAGAAAATTTTATGATATCACAATATGCGACAAATGGTGATAAAGCATTGGGAGGAAAAAAAACATGAAGCTCGTTATGTTAATACGTTTAAGAACGCTCGCGATCGCCTTGAGGCGTGTAAAAGGAAAAATCGCAAAGCGGTCTTTTGAAATACAAAAAAAGATCGCGCATCACTGACGTGGCTCATCGAACGAGCAGCACGCGTTACGAGCGTCTGCTTTTTAAAGCTCCTCCCTCGTTGTAGCGTCATTATATGCTCCGATAAGTCTGGTAATACTCTTTAATAAGTAGCTCGGCCAGCGAGATACTGGAAAAGAGCGATTTGTATTTGACGGCTCAGCATCGTGTAAAACGCATTTATTAACTAAATCAAAAATTTCACTTCCGCCGTATGAATTTGGAAATATTAATCGACTTAAATGCAACAAACAATCAATCGCCGGTTGTTTACGTGGAATAAGAAGTACGATAAACATTTTATAATAATTAATAACGTTATTTACATCATTTACGAGATAATTTTATATATATCAGAAAAAGTTTATTATATAGCGACATTTGGATTATATTTTACAAGAATGTAAAATAAAATATAATTAATTCGCATCGATGTATAAACAATTTCTCGCGTTGTCGCTTATATTTTTCATTTTCCCTTCAATTAAATCTGCAAGATATATTTTATAAACTTATTTTAATACATTATTGTATTATTGATACAAAAATGTGCTGTATTGCATACGTATGCATATATACATAAAATTTATTAAATACGTCTGTTTATTGATGCATTAAACATCAATATGTAAAATATAGTATCAAAAACGTAATATTGTATTGTAACATAATATGAATTTTGAATTATTCCCGTCATCACATTCCCTGGCTTTCATCCAACTAAATTTGCATAATTAATTATTTCACCGAGAAGATGGCTAGTATCTCATTAAAATTCATTTAAATAAATGCATTTCAGTTTCTACAAATTATCTAAAATTAGTTGATGCAAAAGTCGATATTCTTTTACATTGGATCAGCTATTAGTGTGACCCAAAATACGAAAAACTCAAAAATGTTGCTTGCGTATTTTAAATACAGAATATACTACTAAATATAAAAATATATAAAAAAATAGTGCAAATATAGATATAAATATAAAAATAGTAAAATAAATAAATATTCTGTGATAAAGCGGTGTTGGTTGTTGTTCGTTGAAAATCAAAGGTCAAAAGAAAAATTGCATTAAAAAATAGACTCCAAGTTTCGTACGGTTATCTTTTTTTGGTCAGACTTATACTGGAAACAAGACAAAAAGACACACCGGAAGCGAAGAGTGAATGAGAAAAAAGCCGGTTTTTACGGGTGTGCTCGTGCGGCATAGTTTTATGAGCGATTGTTAAAGAACCTTTGGTTTACTAACGATACTAATGGGTGTCGTGGGGCAACGAAAGAGTTATCGTCGGCGTAAGAAAGCCATAGTCACAATACCTCGTACAGGTCGATAAATAATCCTGCGAGAGTACCGCACCGCTACCGTTGAGTTCCGTATGCCGCATGCGTGTGTGTGCGTGTGCGTAAGCGTGTGTGTATCCTTTGTCCCACGCGATGGTGATCCGATATGTACAAACGTACAGGGTATAAAGAGCAGGACGCAAAGAGCGACAAGAAGGCCCGAAGGCGGCAAAAGCCGAACGCACTTTATTATTTACGTATCCACATTGGTCGGCGAAGGAAGGAACAGACACACTCACAGACTCACTCAACTCATTCCATTCGTAAGAAAAGGAACGAGCGGATACGACACGATACACAACGTATGCACTCTCACTCACTAATTTCACACCGGCATGCGTGCAGCTACACACGCATATACGCACACACGTGCATGCTAATACGTGATGGATGCATACACACTCTCATCGCTCGGCTGCGTCGAAGAGACCCGAACAGCCGTTGAGGGACTGCGACGAATAAAAGCATGCGGCGACCGATGAAAACTTGTGAACTTTACGCTCCGATATCACTGTGTTGGCAGAAACGCACTGATTATAGAGAGCTACTTTATTTTTACTATTTCGTATCACAAAATCGTTTTCGGAGTCGCGTTACTTTAACTGTATTTCGCGCATCGCACCACGCCAGCTTGGACGCTTGGCGTTCACTGAGCGAACGTCAGCCCCCTCCATCGTGCATAATGCTGCCATCACCATTACCACCACCATCACCACTACCACCACCATTCTACCGAAGGTACTGCCACTACAGCTAAGCTGACGGTTGTCGCGATAGCCGCATTTGTCAGGATCATTCCTTTCTCAGGAAGAATATCGATATGATTGTTTCGATGCATTATCGAATATATTCGATACATTAAATTTAGCATATGCTAAAATTGCAAGATAAAAATTCACATAGACTTCTACAAAACATATCAAGAATATATTAAAATAAAACAGACAATTTTAAACGATAAAATTGCACTGTGTGTGTGTGTGTGTGTGTGTGTGAATGCAGTAAATATATCTATGATGTGTGTAATGTCTAAACAAATTCTAAAAATTACAAGTTATTTCAAATTAAATGTATTTTATGATGTAACAGATTCTAAAAAAATTCTAAAAACAAAAGTTGCACACTGTAGATTTTGATTTATGCACAATGTAATTCATTTTTATTATATCGTGTAAAAATATATGAAAAAATATACGTGGAAAAATTGCAGATTTTTATACAAATATGATAATAAAAAAAGAACTTGCAATTTCTTTTCTAAAAGTCCAGACATGAAAAAGATTGTTTATAGCTTGGAGATGTTATTAGGTAGGCATGGTCGTTACGCATGTTACCGCACATTACATCGGCGTGGCTGAACAATAAACCATGCGTTTACGACGTCTATAGTCTATTCATTAGTGTTCGTCGAAACTGTGAAATTCGTGATTACTTTATGCCAGAAATGGTACGATGGACTTCGCACGAGTCCAGCCAGAAATAGCCTCAGGGAGGAACGAAAAGAAAACATGTGGCGAGGATTCGAAAAGAATCGTTCTACCGGTGTCTATTCACCGACGCGACTAATTGCACGTATCTTTTGAGAGACCAAGGTAAAATACACGTTTGAAAAAAACTCACGACCAAAAGACGCGACTCCCCCTTTAGTTATTACTAGGCCCGTCAACATTTTTGCAATTCAAATTGCAGCCTCGGGAGATAATAGTTTGCATTCGCGTCGCTCATATAATACTAAACGCGCGCTTGTCTAGTTTCAACTTTTATTTAAACTCGAGATTCGAAAAAGCTACAGTAGTTTCCTATAAAATAATTCTCACCGACTTTAACGATAAATTAATTCTAAATATGTGCGACCATCAAGTTTCCATTATTGACTAATATTAAGATAGCATCGAGTACAAGAGATAAATATAGAAGTTGATGGTCATATTTATGAATAAATGTACAGCTTATTTAAATGTCTTCATTTAACTCGTTTGTTCAAGAATTAATAATAGCAAAAAATTAATGTAAAAAAATTGTTAGTGAACGTAGAAGTATTTATCACTGAATCATCTTTTCTAATATTTCTTTGTCCGCGTGTAATAATAACGCGAAGTATAAAATATATGGACATAAATAAATTCAGCATCGATTATGCATACTTGTCGCTAACTACATTAAAAGAAAGAAAAGATGTCGAGTCATTTTCTTCTCTCTATATGATGTAAAATATATATATTTAGTGAAAAATATATGATCTGTCGAGATTTGCCTTCTTATTTTTACGATAATATACAAGCCTATCGAAAATTATATATGAATGTTATTCGAAATTATATAACAATTTGAAATGAATTAGAATGAAACATTTGAGCTATTTGAGTGTGTACTAGATAGTCAATTATCTACCGGATATGGGAAACCGTTTAATCTTAATATAACCCAATAGATTATTGAAAATACAACCGGATAATGGTAAAGCTATTCAAGATACCCCTTGGCTCTTCTCAGAGTCAGGTATGCCTGAAGCTGAATGAGTCAGGTCGGCGAAACAAAGGGTCGCTTATTAGGGGCTAATAGCTTGCTGTGATCCGAAAATGAAAGTAAAGTCGTACACAAAAATCAATTTTCAAATAGAGATGTGTGGAGATAAAATTTCAAGAAGATACGCTTTTTTATTACCTTGGAATGTAGTGAGCACGACTCACGCAAAAGTAAAAATAATATTTAATCCATCATTTATTTTTCAACGACTTATATCATTTTTCTTCTCATTGTTTTTAAATGGCACAACGGCATTCATTTTTCACGAGCAGAACAATCTTTTTATTTTCGATTGAAGACATCTCAGTGTAATGACATCAATCATTCTCGTGTGATTAAGTAACGCAGTTCGGGCTACTTAATTTATTGAAGATCGCTTTATTACGAATAAGAGAAAAAGATATATATACACACATAGGCACAATCACAACGTCATTTAATAATAATCGACGGAAACTCCGCTCGGTCATCAAATTACATGGACACGTTTTAAGGTTCTTCTCACTTTTATATTCTCCTCGCACGCGAAAGAACACGGTCCCGCAGCCTATAACGCGCGTTTAAATGCGAGAGGCATATTTGACCATTAAGCGCCGTGAAGTAAAGTGTGAAAAAATATGTGCGAGCGGGGTGCAACGGTGAAGAAATTGCATGCGAAAACCTCCGAGCGTCCGTAAACGAGCGGAAAAGTTTTATGCTCCCTCTCTCTCCTCTTTTTCGCGTGCGTGTACGGGAAGAGAAATGCATATTCGCGGAAACGCGCCGGAAAAACGGGAAAACGTGAAAGTTCGTAGTTGGCGCACGTATCCGAAGCTTGAAAAATATGTGGACTCAGAGCTCCTGCCAACATGCAAGTTTCTCGACAACGCCGTTCGCGGAAAACTAGCGCGTTCGTCGCGGACGACGGTCACTTTTCTGACAATGTTCCTTGCTTCTCTTCTATTTTTACCAAGGCATTTATCATTATTCAATGAGAATTCCACTACGTTTAACCCCACGCGTATTAAATTAATTATACGCGCGATTTCAACACATCGTTATTATATAGTATTTTTAATATCAAATTTGCGATACCAAAAATTAGCATTAAAATACAATTTTTTAACTAATCACTTAATATTTTTGAACATTTAGCAATTAGGTAAAAAATTTTTGATCATTAAAATATATAAAAATTATGTAAAAAATAAAAAATCTAGATGCAAAAAAACAATACAGAAACTATTCGTTCAGTCTTAATATTACATATCTATAATTATTTTAGATTCATATCTTTCAAATGAAACTTTAGATTTGATGCACATACACACACTAGATTCCTTACACATTGTTGCATATATTTATAACATTTTTCAATGCCACAATTTCTTAAAATCCTGCATAGTTTTTCAGACAGTTCGAAATTCTTATGGCAGCTTGCCACACTAACGTATACGTTTAGTAAATATCAGGTAATGTTCTCATGTTAATAACTTATAACTGTTTATCTTTACATTTAGCAGCGCGTATACTATCTTCTTATGGAATATAACTAACACTAAAAGGCCGCAGGTTGTCATAATGCGTGCGGCGAGGAATGCTTTTGGCCCCGTGAATCATCTCCCCATCGGCTGGAGCGAGAAGGAACACAAAAGAGATTTCGCATTGACACGAATTCACTCTGTCGGTCCTCAACAATTAAACCTATATAGAACACCTGGTGGATCGATGCCGAGGGCGAAAGACCCTTCTCCGCTACGCATCGCCCTCGGTATTCATTGAGGACGAATAAACTCGAAGCGGGAACGACTTGACGACAAAATCTCCGAAATCTCTCGCGACAGTCGCTTTTCCAATTTATTTCAACGCCAATTGTATTGCACAATACGCATTTATTCGTAAATTAGCTTTCTCTCTGTAATTCTCTTAAAAGACAAAGAAAACCTAAAGTCAATCAATTTCAAAAGATTTACGAATCTGTATCTATAAAAATAATAAGTATTTTCGATAGCTAAGGAATATAAAACAATATTTTGTAACAATATACATGTTTGTGTGGTACAGTAATATATTATCAACTTTGCAACTTGCAAAGATAAAAGTTCCAAAAGAAAAAGATCATCAAGTACTTGCTTGGCAGTGTGCTATACGATCCGGCAATGTTAAAGATCCATTATCTACCGGCCGGAGTTGTGGAAGAGAACGACGACAATAAATCAATATCTAGAAAGCATTACGGACGTATCTCGCATACGACAATCCAACTTATCGCTGTTCACACAATCCACGATGTAACATATCGTACGCATCGATAATACCGACGCGGTAATATCTACTCTACTTTTCTGTGAACTGTTTACTTAGCCATACTTATCATATTATGCCAACTTAATAAAAAAGAATGAGTTGATAATGGGCAACTGATTTGGTTTAGCATGAAAAACAATGTAAAAACACGAAAATTTCTTACAACAGTTAACGTTTGTCAATTCTAGAAAACACCCCTGTCGAGCTGGCCCCCCACCTAGCACAAATAAAAAAACCAATAGCGCAAAATTATAAGCTATTTATGAGCTTTCATATTCCACAAATTAAAATTTTTGAGCTCGTCACGCTGAGCATGAATGTAATGTTTTTCGTGGGGAGGAGGGGGGGGGGGGCTGAGTCGATATCGATATAAAAATAAAAATATTGAATCAATTTTTGCGATAGAATTAAGGGCTATTTATGAGCTTTTGAACTGAATAGTTTCGATTTTTAAGCTCACTCCCTTAGTCCTCAAACAACTCTTAATCGATATCGACTCAGCCCCCCCCCCCCCCCGGCATTTTTGCTATTGGTTTTTTTATTTGTGCAAGGTGGGGGGGGGGCAGCTCGACAGGGGTCTAGAAAACACGAAAACCAGAATAACAATAGAGCTGTGAATTTATATATATTCATTTTTTTTCCAGAAGTAATCAACTTCGGATTGATCGAAGAGCCCGCAAGCTAACGGAAGTGCGATGAACCCGGGATACTGTAGATGGTTGCGCGTGCGAGGGGGGGGGAGGGGGGGAGTATATTGCCGCGGAGAGAAGACACGTGCGCAAATCGATCTACTAAAATGGCTCTTGCTATCCGAAATATTGGCAACCATCATCATCGCATAAATAATGAAGAGCATCACGAAGTCTCTCTGTGTAATATCCAAATCCTTGCTTATTATTCATGTATCGTTCGTAGTACGTAGGTAAACTATTGTAAAAAAAAACAACGTTACACAAAAAAAAATAGCAAAACGTAATTACACCACGTGGATGAACAAATAATTCTACCGTGCGTGTCCGCATCGCTAATTTCCTCATGCATTTTTCGTGCATAATTTATCGTCGGCTTTTTGCACGTGATTGCGACTTCTCGGCTTGTCGCAGCATTATATGTGTTTTTTAATGAAGCTACCAATGTCGGTGGCCAAAGTACGCAATGTCAAAATTATTAGCAAAGCAAATGTACGTTTACTTATTTCGTCTATTATAAATAGTATTAATGCGATTGCGTTTTAATTGACAAGCACACGTAAATAAATATTATTATTATTATCCAGAATATTATAAAATTAATTAATTAATTTATAAAATACTGATTTTATAAAGAATAAACATACTAAACATAAACATACACACAGAGAGAAAATATAATAGCGTACTATGTTTCTCAAAAATACATATTTATTCCGTGTATCACGGATGGAATTCTGTCTCCTATTTTGTGATAGAATACAAATGGCATGAAATAAACTTAAAAAAGAGTTACGCAAAAAAAAAAAAAGAAGTAAAAATAAAAAAGTAGATGAATAAAACAACGTTTCAACGATACGATACGACGCGCGTTTCCTGTATCAGCGATAGAGTTTCGCATTTCGATGGTTTCGAAGCAAGCAAACTCGGTTACGGAAGATCTCCCGGTGCGCGATCGCAAAAGATGCTTCGCTTCCTGCGAAACGTTCTCCAATATCCTTGTCTCTTTTCCACGGATACCTTCGGTTAGAGACGCTTCCCGTTTCCGAGCGTTGAAAGCGCGCGAGACTTCCACGCGGAGCAAACTTGGTCGCTTAACTATCGCGCGCACGGAATAAGACAAACTTTCGCCGTGAATTCCATTTCCACGCCTGTCAGAACAAGAGAAACATTCCCCCGGCGCCTCCCCCCTTCGCCACTCTTCAACCACCTCCCGCTTCCGAGAGACCGTGACAAGCCGAACAGCTGTAAGTATATTTCCAACGAGAAACCCCGAACCCGCGCTCTCGTAAAGATAATCTTTCGCTCGTGTATTTTTGCGACAAAGAGCACCTCAGGACCCGCTCATAAATCGCTCTCGTGACAGTTCCGAGAAGAAAGATCGAGTAGACGGCCGGTCGAATTGTCACGATACTCGAGTCAATCGTGATTCCCTACCTGTGTCGGTGGGAATGCCAACAATAATGCTATCAATGTGTCGATACCTCCAAGTATTGACATACTGATGGTATTATTGTCTAGTGCCTCAATAATTTCCTACAAGCGTTACTACACTGTAAAGAATTAGCCTAAAATTGTAATTATTAATTTGAGCGATCTGCTTTATTACAACACCAGAAATTAATTTTAAATTGACCTAAAAATTTTAAATTTGGATCTGTAATGGTTGTAATTTTACAACAAAATATCAATGTATGCATCGCTAATTATTAAAAATAATAAATATTTTAATTTTTCCTCATATTTATACTTATATGTCTCTCTTTTATCTCACTTGACATGTTTTTCAAAAATGTAAAAAATTCTCATCAAACAGATTAATTTTGAAATTGATAACGGTACTGAAATTTAAATTTGATGATAAGTAAACATCGATACGCTTTTCAATAATAGTGTCGATACGAAATCACAATGTAATGAGCACAGGGGAATGCTATCGAGTGGGAAGAATGCTACGGGCGAGCTTTCAATTGATCGATCGGCAAGAGGAACGCTCAAGTATAGTAATCGTGGTCACTCTGTTCCGAATGGAAGCACGTGATTACGCGCGGCAATGATATCTCATAGCTCAGTTGAAAATTGGCCTCAGGTTACGATGTTTTATGTAATCAACCAGTCGCTGAGACGGTTTAATGCCATGCTTCAGCATCGGTTACCGTTGACAAAGCTCGCGATTTTTACAAATGTTATATGATCATCGATGATTGCTTCAGAGAAATCCATGTGTTGTTACATCGCCCCCATATAGAAAACATTGTAACAACTCAGGATGACATAGCGATAAACAATTCTCCCATTTTTTTACAAAGTTTCACATAGCCGTTTTATACCGTTACGAAATTAATCGGCATTATATTTGAGCAAACTTAATAAAAATTAATGTAGATATTTAGCATTTGCACAAAAAAGTATTTCAAGTTGTTTACAAGAAAGAAATTTATTACCTGTGCAATTTTTATTTTTAGTGTAATATGATATTTTATCTTTAGTGTATTATGTGGAGATATGAAATTTGAGATATGGAACTGTATTACCATATTATTATATATACGCGGTGGAAATATTCAGACTAACTGTGATTTTCCAGATTTGTATAATATAATTTAGTCGACTTATGTAGAATAATAAATAACAAAAGAAGTAAATTTTAAACAAGAAATTAGTGTGTGTTTTCGTTAATTTAAATATGTCAGTCAGATTTTATTTGTTTTCACCGAAGTCACATTTCTATTTGCACGAATAATTTATTAATATTCCTCGTTATAATAAGAAATAGCGGTAAAACCAGTCTGACTGCCTCGTTGATTCGCAAATGCAAATAAATTGCTGTGAGAGAGTAATTTTTCAATTAAAATTAGTTTCATCTTTATTATTTATACCAAATACGACGTATCTCATTCATATATGCACCGACAAGTCCTATACGTGATATTTCAAATAAATTATAAATGTTTATTTCGTAACAACAAAAAATTTCATTTCCATCATGCGCGCGTACAAGTTTTCAAAATAATCGATATATTTACATCCGAGATAAACTGATTAACAATATAAATTTGAAATAAAAATATACACTATGAAATATATCCGGAAATATTTCACAGCACCGCCTGCACGGTAAAACCGATTTTTTCAACAGCTCGCTCATGTTAAAGTACAAAAGCCCAGACCGAAGAAAGCTTTTCCGATGCAAGTTTGTCGTGCGTAATAACGTCGTATATGTAATCCGCTTCGCGTAACGCGCCCGGTACATAATACATATAATGCAGCGCTCGCTCGTCATAACTTGCGGCAGCATTATAAGTTATATAGGGGCCGCAGATGTGCCGGCCGCGATTGATCCTATTACTATCGTCCTAGGCATCTATCTGTCACGTCCACGATCGATACCAGCCAGGAATCTCCATTAAACACGGCCTAAAGCAGAACCGTGTACACAACCGACGGGGCAAACTATTGCTTCATTAAGTGGAAGAAGGAACTGGCACGAGGAAGGATCGCTATTGGACGGCATATAAATGACATTACTACACGAAGTGTAAAGGCCGATTATCTTGTGTCATTACAGAGCCCAACACGCTGCGCCTTAGAATTATTATATGTGAGATTTGCGTCGGTGGCTGAGTAATCGCGATAAAATGATTGTGTCAGCTTCTCTCCCGAATCAGATATTTCTCAAGGAAAAATTTACTGCAAACTAAACAATCTATATACACGAAAAATGTATACATTTTACGCACTAAGTGGAGATTTACAAAGGCAATATTTGTCGTGTAAACAAGAGCTTTGTCCCTTCAAGTGAATTTGTCACTTTTATTACCTCTTTTCTCCTTCGGTCTCATAGAAAGTGTAAACAAACGCAAATAAAAACGACAAAAAAAAAAAAAACGCTACGATAGTTTGATCAAACTCAGTTGGGTTCTTTTCGTTTCAGCTTTCTAGGATTAACAAAAATTTTCGTCATGTCGACAAAACCGCATTCTCCTTAGGGGACGACGAGCTTCGATTGCGCTTATCGAACACACACTGTCACCCCGGCGCAATGCACCGAGCGTAGAACGGAGTAGAGCAGAGTAGAACATAGCAGAGCGGAGCAAAGCAAAGGAACAATACCTATATAGTGTCGTCGGTAGGGCGCAGAGCCAGTGAGAGAGAACCTCGATGAAGTTTATCCAGCACGTATATCCCCGTTTACGTATCCTTTGTCCGTGAGGTAATCCAACGGGAGACGCCGGGCAAGGGGGGAAGGGAAGGGGGAGGAGAGAGAAGGGAAGAACGGCAAGCGAGGAAGACGGAGAGAAGGAGGAGGAAGCGAGAAGAAGAGAACGATGGAGCAGCGGAGGATCAGCGGTTTTCACATCGCGCGCATGCGTGTGCGGTTACGTGTGTGGTGGTATGTGCATGTACGGGGGGAGGGAAGGGGGGAGAGGGGAGAAGTTATTTCTGTGTGTGGGTCTCGTGTGGTTGCGCGCAGAGAGGCGCCGCTGCTCCAGCAGTATCCGTATCTCGAGGAAGACAACACCAGCGTCACGTATCTCTCCGTCGGTCGCGCCGTTGTCGATTTGGAGCACAAAAAAAAAAAACAGACACACGCACACACAGGAATAGGCGGCACACGCACACACACACACACACACACGCGCGGTAATAACGAACGTTAAGCGCACACGAAAGTATCGTCGCCGTTGCGCAACACGAGCGTACCAATGCAAGTACGCGCGTACACACACTTACGTACGTCAGAAAGCATCACCGACACACACGCGCGATTCCGTGTTTCGACACACGCACGCACACTTCGGAGAAAGACAGACGTGTGTGTGCGACATACACACACACACACACACACACGCGCGCGCGCGCGCACGCACACAGATGTAGATACAACTTCCCAATAGAAGTCGTTGGCTCTCCCACACTGTTGGATGATTTTCGCGACACGACGAATCGTCCGACACGGGTCGAGTCACGGAACAAGCTGTCGGCTACACAGAGCGTTTAATCAATGCTAGAACTAATGCCGGTTACTCCTATTACGAGTACTCTCTCGTAAACCGCTTCGCCGTGGCATCGACGGCTCGAGCGCTTGGCGTTTACTGAGGCATCGCCGTTCCCCACCACTGTCGACGGCCAGTGCGACTCGGCAGTGGTGTAGCGCACCGGGGACGAGTCGGTCTTTCTCTAATAAAGAGATATTTTCAAGTACCGATAAAATTGGTATACGCTGTGGATCTCGAAATAAATCAGAAAACGTCGAATCAAATTGTAAGATATGTACAATATAGCAGTGCGTTGAATATTTAGAGTTGTAGATATGAAGATAATTAGAGCATTGATGATTTTGCATATATATACTGCACTTGCACATAAGTCAAGATAAAAAATTATATTCTTGTTATCAAGTTGTCGAAGAGAATATTTAGAGTTGTTTCTTTGCAACATTAAATTTTGCATAACTATATTACAAGATGATTTGAATATTTAACATGAATCGTTTGAAATAAATTTAATGTATTAGATTCTGTACCACAGCATGAAGCTAATACGAACTGACAGTGGCGGAGCGAAAGTGGGACGTGTACGTTTCACTGACGAAGACATATTTGGCGTTATTCCGCTCTGATATCGATGAATTTAATATATACCGCAGTATATCATCCGAAATATCTTTAGCAAGAAAATTCAATTTATCAAAACCTGTGAATGAGGATATTATCTAAAATCGGTACTTTTCAATCTTGTTTTCACTGGCAAATATTTTTAGATAGCGAAGAAGAAAATATCAAAATAGTAGAATGTACTCTTCTGTTTGATATCAAGCAATATAGTTACTGTATAGCTGTTATCAGTGATGTTTATTCTACTTTCAGTTGTACAAGTTTAAACGGAAATAAAACTTTTCAACTTTAGTCTATAATTTAAATTCCGCCGATGGAACAACTAATCAAACAGATTTCACCTAAATAGACGAATAATATTTAAATAAGAACAGGCACGAGAAATTACATTTTCTAAAAGTAGTTTATTTAACGGGGTTTCATAATAGGCATGCAGAAGCACTTTCAAAGTGCTTTTGACTATGATCACCCGTCAAGAACGTTAAAGCGATGTAAGAGAGGCTGATACGACAAAAACGATTTACTACCAACAAGCTTACGCAATTCCAGTTACATTTACTATGGCTTTATCTCCAGGTTCATTTAGAGCATGTTGGGAACACCTGCCTTTAGTTGGGACAACATCGACGCTCCACGACGAAACGTGGTTCAATGATTCGACGCCGCTGCCGCGGCAGTATCGATACTTCCATCTGCGTCGGATACGCGCGACCTTTTATAAGTCTATCCGGATCTATCTACTTTCCTCTAAGCAGACTCAACGGAGAGCTTCTTTCATCTTTGTCTATCCATATTGCTTCCATTGTGTCTCCGTTCCTCACTGTGTATATCTCTGTCTCCATTCTTTCTCTTTCTCTCTCGCTTGCCACTCTTCACTCTATTACTTTCTATCTTCTTTTCTATCATCTCATTTTACTGCTCTCCGCCTCTCATTTTTCGCACTGTTTCCTCCTTCGTGTTGTATATCAAAAATTTAATAATTGGTAAAACAATTAAAAAGAAAAACAATTTACAGAAAAAAAACACGAGGATTCTGAATGGTTTAAAGCCATTTTATCGTCATGTGTCATATCTGTATATTTTTACGAGAAAGGCATGTTTTTCGTTTCTCATAGAGTTAGAAGATACAGCTAAAAATTTTTCAGATTTCCTTTCATCTATGGATTTTTTTATCAATTTGGAGCCTAAATTCCGAATTGAAGTATTCAGAAATAAAAATCAATTTCCTAATTGTTTTATATTTATACAATCTCTTAAAATATATATTAAAATATATATAAACTGATAATTCATAATAGCCGCACTACTGTCAAAGAATTGATTCTTTATATTCAAAGAAATTTGAATTTAAAGCTATCATAAAACAAATATTTAGTGATACTAAAATACCAAAGGTAACTCAGTGCATTCTCTCAAGAAGAAATAAATTATTGCGCAAAATTCCCCTCAATAGATTTCGTTTAATCTCTCCAATCTCCACGAAAATCCAGGTGGGTGCAAGTGTTTTGCACCCTCCCTCGCAGCACTCACGAGCACGCTTCGCGATCAATCTTGTTTCGAGGCGGTAGAGTGGCCTCTTTATCGTACCGGCACGGGGAAAAATTGGAATCACGAGAAATGCCACGCCGCGAAGCAGCGGAACGAAATAAGACAAGAAAGAAAGAAAGAGAGAGAGATGCGATGCGATATCGTGCCTCGATCCGACTGCCATTATTTGTTTCAGTCGCACCGAGCCGCGTCGCGGCGAGAAGAGTCGATCATTCTCAATTAACGCTCCCCCTCGCAACCGCCGCTAAATTATATCCGTCTCGTACATTCTGTATGCCTTTCGCGTGGGCGCCGCGTGTTTATTAATCTCCGCGTACATTGCGCGGCGCGTTAATTGTCCGTAAATGAGACAGAAAGATGCGTTCGTTGGCGCTCGACGAGCTCGACGGCTACCGTCATTTGGTGTAAATTCATAATTGATAGGCTTGTTTCCACAATGAAGTATCGTCTACATAAATACGTCTGCGTAAATCAAAGCTATATTTCAACAGCGATAAAATAAATCGTATTCTGTTTTATATGTATTTATGTCTATTTGTCCGTGGAAAATATGATAACAATTATCGAAACGTTACATTAATGTTATTATCGTGTTTTTGATTTCGATAAAAACAATTTCTACATAGATCTGTACATATTTAGCAGTAGACTTTACAAATTTTTTAATATATTTTCTCTTGTACTTTTTCTATTCTTTCTTTACAGTTTACTTTACTGATATTTTTACACAGTAATAAATATTAATATTTTTAATTGAATTTTAAAAGCACAGTGCACACAGTGCTTTCAGACAACTGAATACATCAACGCCTTTATAACACTTTTCTGCTTTCTATTCATGATACTTTATTCATGATACTTTATACTAATTTGCGGAATGGATGGTAATACGTAATAACGGTAGTCGGTTCATATTCTCATATTCTAACATCTCTAGACTTTGCTACCGTGCTATAAGAGCGTAATGCAATGAGGATACATTAAAGGCAGCGACGCATATTCAAATCACGTCGCGGTCGATAAATATGTAGTGAGCTCGTACGGTCCGACAGCAGAATGCATTACTCCGTGCAGTTGATTCGCATTGCGAGATAAAGGTGATAAAGCGAATACTAAGTATAAATTATACGAGAAAAATCAGAGATAACACGTATTCGTCAAGCCGATGATAATCGTCTTTTCGTTATGCAATCATTCTTTTTCCTGTTTGCGCCGCAGGTCTCGACAATGAATTTTTGCTCTGAAGGCGATCTACAAATGTCAAGAAACTTGCAATTTTGCAGCGTAAAAATGATCTAAATTGTATTATTTCTTGTTAAAAATTTATTATACATAACATGAAAGTTCTCTAAAAACAAAATAAAAATTCTTTATGATTTTTTAATCCAAGCAATAGTTTTTGAAATGTGTTTTAAATTGATCAATCAAACCTTATGGTTAAGCGGTCGCTTATCCATGAGTTACTAATATTGTCATATACGCAACTTAGGGAACAAAAGCGACTGTTTAACTATACAGTTTGATTAATCAGTTTTAAATTCTTCTATTTTAAAAACTATTGCTTGGATTAAAAAATCGTAAAAAACTTTTCTATTTCGTTTTTTGAGAACTTTCATGTTATAATATTTTGATTCGCGAATTACGAGGCATCCTGACAGCACATTTTGCACATAAAGCTTTTATCCATTGGTTAAAAATTTCTAACCATTTTGCAAACATTTAAAAAAATTAAAAGATTCGTTTTACACACAAAAAACGATTTCAATTTTTAATGTCGCTTTTCCATCGTAACCAAAAAATTAAACGAATGGGTCAAGATATAATTTTCCATAAATTGAAATTTTTTTTTAAATTGACGAAAACTTCTTATCGGAATGTTAACAAGGCGAAAAAAGGGAGATGTCACGTTGTGCTAACGAGAACGTTCATAAATTCAACCGTCAGCTCTCTTTTTATTTTTTTTATGCAGAGGGGATTTGCGGATTTATGGGACGCGCATCGGATATTTGATATCGATGTCGTTACCGCGGCGTTGACATTTTATCACGCACGTGTCATGGTTTATTATCGACAAAGAAGAGGAGAGGGACCCCGATTTGTACATGGCAATTATAATTTTTCTAAGCGCGTATTTCGATCGACGCGCAAACTGCATGTCCGACGACGCGATAAAATCGATGAAGACCTTCGACTCGCGCCGATATAAATCACGGGAGCGACTCCAGATGTTGCTTGCGCCTTAATGGCTCTCGACTGCTTGTAATAACCTTGCTCCGGTATAACTGGAGATAAATTGTTCGGAAGCGATCGTTCTTCTTCGACGATCGATCCTGCTCATCGAATGCAACAGCTATTTGTGATTTAATTCCGAGGGCGAATAAAAGATAGCGGACAGATAGTACATATGGAAGCCGGTACTTTTTTACGTCTCGTGTAGGAAATTTTAATAGACCTATACATTAACTTTTAACTTTTGAAATGTCAATAGCAGCATATTGTTCAATTAACACTGCAGTAATTTCGATGTACGCGATGTGCTTCAGAAATATTTGCATGTCCGCGATAAACTTTAATTGAATGTAAAAAGTTGGAAATACAAAACAAATCGCATTTCTCGGCGAATCCGGTCAGAACAGCAAAATCGAGCTGAAATACAGAACATCTAGCAACCCTATCTCATAATACTTTCTTTTCGCGGTACGCCCGACGAAGACTTCCCTATCGCGTAAAAGCCATTAAAGATCTTACCGTGCACCGTCGGAAGAATGAAAATTACCACGGCACGGAAAAGAGGGAAAGAAGCTCCCGGCCGTTAAAAGAACTTTTAACGCGTCGACTTCTTCCGCGAATCGCGACGAGGTTTTCTTGTTCAAACCGCTCCTTTGTCTAGCGAGTTAACGGCGGATTCGCCGGCAGGAAATATGTCGAAATGTCGGTATTATAAATTTTTTTCCGTAAAGAGATGCTTGTAGAGATCTCGCTCTCATGATAAAATGAGCACGGATTCTCTTAAAAGTACTAATAAACTTTCCTGGTTAAATAAGAGTAGACAGTATCTTTTTTCAGAAAAGTTTGCGAATTAGTAAAAAACTACTGACGCTTTTATGACGCTTATCATCAATTACTTAAAAAACATGTTTCGTAAGATCGATCGATAATACAATATTTTTAAATTTTAAAAGAATATTCGATAATGGGCAAAAAAAAACAGCAATCTACATTATACGTAGGCAATACGTATGCAAATCACAGAAAAAGTTGCAATTAAAAACATTTACTTACCCTCACCTTAAAATCACGATTTAAATTCCTTGACTTCGGTTGGGGAAATGATGGTGCACTATCCTTTGACATCCTGAATCTGATCTTTAAGTAACGAAGCCTCATTCTCTTTTCTCCGAGGACTGCTTCATATCTTCACCAATGTCTCACCTGCAAATATAAAATTGAAAATTCGCATTTAGACAATTGCATAAATCTTCCCTTCATCTTTAATCGCTAAACAATACGGCGAGAAAATTCAAGCCCGTCTATTGTTTCCAATTTTCCTTCTCACTTTAAAAGTAACAATTAGTTTTAATACGATTCTTTAACTCTCGCTCTGCAATAACGAGTGACACTCGCGCTACAGATTACACGCCAAAACTGAAAAACACAAGTGTGTCCATGGAGTATAGATTACGGACTAAACAAAAGAAATCTCGAATCTGACTCATTGTACGTGAATTAAACGCATCATTAATATTGATATATTTTTGCTTGTCCCGAGCAACCTTGTGCGCGGTCACAAATTAAATCGTAAGGCAAGAGATAAATAAATGTTTAAAATTAAACTTCATTGTATACCTAAAACACGAAATTAATACATGTTTCGAACTTCGCAGTTAAAGTTGACGACACAATCCTGGATGTTGAAGTTTGGACTGAGAGCTCTACATATTAACAAGGCAGGGAAACAACTTTGTAACTGCTCGTTGGTTGTCCACAAGCTGTTCGCGAACTTCAGCACGGATAAATTGGGAATACAGGTCGCGACCAGTTTGCGTCTCACGTATTGCGCGCCAAGTGTTTGCGAACCTCACTTGTATCCATATTCGGAATACAGTTCGTAATCAATCAGTGAATTGCTCGCGAGTGTTTATAAATTTGCTTCAATATACTCAATATACGAATTTATTCGCGAAGCAGATAAATAATGACTTGGATCATCACGTGTTTTTTATTCCACTCGCAATGCGAGTCTTATTTAAAGATCGCTCATTAGACATAATGGAAATAATTGACTTTTGACTTTAATCAGCACTTGTAACTTGCACAGATAT
Organism: Linepithema humile; assembly: GCF_040581485.1. Taxonomy (NCBI): domain Eukaryota; kingdom Metazoa; phylum Arthropoda; class Insecta; order Hymenoptera; family Formicidae; genus Linepithema; species Linepithema humile. Next base: position 5,967,016 of record NC_090128.1, on the reverse strand, counting down.
AATTTATCAAATAATAAAAGCGATTCGCAAAAACGTGACGTTGAATAATCGTCAGAATGATATAATATAACTAAGCGGGAATTAATCGCAAATTTCATTCCGACAGTACTTAATGTAACATTGATGTTTCGCGTAACACAAGTTAGTTCTCAACTTCACCTTACTTCAATCTTTCTGTTGACCTTTCACAGCTTACAAACGCGCCAAGAGAAACTGAAAAGATGTCACTATTGCTTATAAATGTATAAGTATCGCTCAGTGTATAAGGTTTCGCTTGACATTATGTACATTGAAATCTAGAGTCCCCGGAATCAATTTTAATTCTAGCTTATTATCGCACAATATCGTATCGATGCGAGCGCGACACTTGACTGCAATCAAATCGTGCATAGCAGGCAATCGCGAAACTCATCAATATGTAAGGTACTCGTAAATATGGATTATTTGTTATTCACACGAGTATTCCATAAATAGAAGCTTACCAGTACATATATCGATGGATATTGGATAAAGTGCGAACTCTAACGGCGCGCGCGCACCGAGCTACACTTGAGAAATTTAATCTATTCTCCTATATACATATACGCGGCCGCTTTACTCTCAGTAGCTGCGCGCGCGAGAACGATTGATTTTTGCTGCAACGTTCCAACAAGCCTCCGAGTAATTACGTACCTTTGACGTTTAATGGGAGCGACATTATTGGATTCTCGTTACTCAGACATTTATTCTCGACCGCGTTATGACTGCGCCTGCGGAGCGCCTTTCTTTCCCGCGGATTCGCCATTGAAGCCCGTTTTTTGTTGAAAAAAACGAACGAAATCGCGTTATTTAACTCTTTAAGCCGGATCTCTTCATTCGCAAGTGTGCAAATATTTATTTTAAATATTAAAGTTATAAATTTCTATCCTTTAATATCGAAATTTTTGGCCAGAATATATAATTTCGCTAAATCGAAAATGTTTATAATAGTAAATACACAGCAGACTTTCAACGCATCGATGAAATATACGTTATATGATATGTAATGTTATTATGATAGGTAGATAAACATAACTGGATTTGCAAGCTGTATCTTTATAAATAAAACAGCAGCAAACTGCTTGCTTAAATTGCACGTTTCCACGTGACTGCCGTAAATTGTCACCTGGCAACCCTGAGTAACTAATCGTCCTCCTCAATTGACTTAATTGAACTGAACGACATCTCCTGATTTAACTGGCTGTTTCAACGAGATGTTTCCCCAGACACATGATTCAATCTGCTCGACATCAGACATCCAGAATGACAATGACAATGACGATTATCGTTGCTCGATTTCTAGAGAAGCAGCTCGACCGAACAAAGGACGCGCTCTTAATTTATGCGCAATCACTCGATCGATCAATTTATTTGTTTTATAAGCCAACTGTAATTGGTCACTGACAGCAGCTGTCCCGAGACCGGTTACAATATTCACGATACATTATTCATGCCGCGATTTCCCCTTGCGCGCAAAGCAGTCTCCGAACTTGCCTAACTTCTGCTCGTCTCGCATGCCTACGACCCCAACTGCTCTCCGCGACACGCTCTATCGCCTCGTCGCACGCATCCCGCCTCCAATCCTTTTTGCACTGTTTTACACAAAGCTTATAACACGCCGCGCTTCGACAAAAGTTAAACCTTTGTACCACCGGCTCCGGCTGTATTCCATAAACTTAATACTTCGCACGCACAGGAAAGTATTGTCAGATATTTCCCCAGTGACCGGATTTTTCTCTCCGAACCTTCGGTTCACGACACATTTTTGCCTAGTATTTTAGTTTTCCGCCGGAAAAAAGAAAATATGTGTAGCATTTGTCGACTACAAATATCACAAAAATTGTCTCATGTTTCCGACACTTCCAAAGTATTTTTTGAATTGTGTCAGAATCTACAGAAATTGAAACAATATTGACAGGTAACTTATTTCAACAATGCAGGAAATATAAAACTAAATAGTGTTTCAATTATTAAATTTTTTAAAGATAGTTTTCAACAAATTTAATTTATATCTTTCTTTTAATAAATATAAATCGGCAAATTATACAAGACTGAATAGAGTGAGAATTTTTTAAGTTTTTTTATCCGTCACTTTTTGCTAGATATTTTGAGAAATAATTTTTGCCACGTTCGGCAGTTTAAATGTATATCGAATACAAACGTATCTCGGGAATTGAAATAAAGGATCGGGGTCATAAATCGGGAGTGAAATGTGACGGCGGGCAAAATGTCGATTCCCGTGAAATTGATCGCTGTGGCGGGTCCGGCACACAGACGCGGTGCGTCGAGGATAATAATCGTTCGGTTGTGACAATCGATGGCAACTTCATCGGCAGTGAACGATGGATCTTTGCGAACGGAAAGGCAAGCGAGTGGGGCGGGATTCTCAGAGGGCTTTCAAAAGTTCGTTTACAACGGCCAACAACGATGAATGACTGACCGTGAAACCTGCGAATCTTTTGACCGGCTTCGCCGACACACATTGCTGTCAAGACTGTAGCTACTGTATAGTGAAACAGACCACACAAATAGAATTCTAAAATACTTCGTTTCAATTTTCTTTGTTTCGCTTTACTTCTTTGATTTTTGCGAGGTAAAATTCAAACAATAATTACAATGCTTAGAAATCAACAAATAAGCAAAGAGAAAATTCATATATAAATTATTTATAAATATTGAAAACTAAAAATTAATATTATTAATTGACAAATTCCATTTACGCATACTCTACGTTTATAATCGATATTTTATATGAAGGTAAAGGAACGAGGTTATATCGAAATACTCTTCGCTTACACGCACCTGACGGTTCGAGATACGTCACAGAATCACATTCTCGGCTTTCACATTCGATGCGGAGGCCGCTTACGCGATTGTACACACGATGGCATTTAATCTGGTTTGACGGACGATTTGTCGCATTTACACCAACGTGGTGAAAAGAACGGTTAAAGGGCGCCGTCGCCGATCGATAACTACGCTGTTCCCGCTCTAAATATGTGTAGATGACGCGATTTTTTACGGTAATACTAGTGTAATATGTAACTTTTTCTTTCTCACTTTATCGATGTTTTTTATCATCGTTACAGTAAAACAAAAATAAAACCAAAAAAACATTCATAAATATCAAATGAGAAAATTTAAACTATTCATAGATCAAAAAATTTTAGTCTCAAAAAAAGTAGCTCTCCAGTTTTGCTTAAAAAATATATTTCTATTTAAGAACAATAAAAACGAGTATTCCGAGTATATTATCTTCATATATATTACTTTTCTTTTCCTGAAACCATTGAGATTTTATCTAAATATTTTCCCCTATCTTTAGATCTAAGGATTGTATTTGGGTGTTCTGTTTCAGAGGAATCTCTTTGTATGACAAGAACCTGAAATAATATCCCCAAGTCTTCAGAACCACAAAGACGATGCTTGTCGGTGATGATCGACGAAAGGTACAGCGTCACGCAAAAGCCTATCTCCCCGAATCAATTTTGAAGTGATTCGCGCCGCGTTTCGTGCCATGGCATAACTCGACTCGATTACTATGATTATCGCGTGTAGCGCGCACAATAATACGTGAGCCGCCGTTATACTTTCTAATGTTCGCTTCAAGACCAAGTGTAGCACAAATTCTAAAATACCAAAAGAAGTTGTTGAAAAACATTTACAGAACTATCCGCCGAAAATATCTCAACTGATTTCTTTGGATAAAATCATGTAGAATTTATTTCTATCGGAAGAATTTTTAATTAGTACAATTATGAAAGTTTTAACATTTAAGAAAATTTCTAAGAAAATATATATTTTAAAACTCATAAATAATAAAAATTCTAAATTTAATTTCTTTTAAATTCAAATATATTCCTATGAGAATATGTGAGTATAACTGTTTGCAGAAGTATTTCAGGCAAACATAAATTATTTTAGTTGACTTATTTTACGTTTTAATTTATGAAAGTCCATATTTCCGAACCGTTCTTTGCACACCGATTATATCTCATCAGGTCAGCCTCGGCGCAATGTTGGCAACTTTAGAGCACTTGGTTGGTTTCGATAATCGATCGGCTCGATGATGTTGGTATGCGAGAAAAATCAGGCTCGCTCGTTCTTCTAAGCGCCCTTTAATTATGTTTTCTCAGCTTATTGCTTAACGAGCGCCTCGGGATTGCGATCCATTCGCTTGTCCGCCATTAACCAGTATCGATTAGGCGCAGTCGCTCCGCTCGGCTAGAAGCATTATTTTGCGCGCGCGATGATAGCAAAAATAAAAAAAAAGAAAAAGAAAGAAACGTAAAATATTCTTGAGTGCTTATGCCAAATTAAACATAGCATTACTTGATATTATCTTGTATTGTTTCATTACGCTAAGCTGGAATTCTAAATCACTATTATACAATATTTTTTTTATTTTGATTTTATATCAAATTAAATTGTTTTGTCAAACTGTTCAAATAAATCAAAACTTTTCAAAAAATCATATTTCCACGAAACAAAATTTTTTAACAATAGAAAATTTGGAAAATGTAAAACATAAATTTAATACAATCTATCACACAAAAACTTGCCGTGTGTTTGAGAAAAGCTATTTTATTCTTAGATATCAAAAAATGTTTTCACACTTTTAAAAATCATTGCACAAAAGTCACTTGAATGTTTGAACTTACAATCAGTAAACCGCGACGTTGAAAAAAGGACGACGGTCGCCTTCGTTAATATGTACAACTCACTCCAATAAATTTCTTGCTATTTACAAAGCAATGTGAATAAAAAAAATTCATACCTTTTATTGGCATCAATTTTAGTGTAACAAAAGAAAAACGCAAAAAACGGCTCCTTCTTTCATATTTGTGCTTTTCAAAAGAGAACTTTGAAAAAAATACCACGCTTAAATAAATTTCACTGCTTAAAAATATTTTTGATGAAAAGAATTTTCTCTGGAACGCACAGATGCGTATTTATTGCAAAATATTTATTGTATGTATAATACGCTATTGAATTAATTTCTTAATTACTATTTAAAGATAACTCTTATCTGCGTTCCTCGCTAAAAGACATGCAAGACTTATTTATAATACCAGATATAGAAAGATATGCATTTATCTTCTTCGCAAAAAGATAGACGATATCGCAAATTCCAGCAAATATCTGCTTTGATTGATAATTTATTCACGGTGGCAAAAATGACAACTCGAACGATTTTATTTTACGCTTACGTAGCCGTACGCGTGGGTTTTGTATGCATTAATAATTGCAGGTCCCTTATCGTACTTGTATTTGAGCAGCTGGGCTCACCTCATACTGTACAAACGCTCTTAATGAGTCGTATTTAAACTTACAAAACTGTTGCACAAACATTTACCGAGACTGATTTCCAGTCGTCAAATATTATTTCCGATCAGTCACGCAGATTAAATTGCCGATAGGCGTATTCTTAGTATTTAAATATCGCCGCCCATACTGAATATTTTCGACATAAATAATTTACCTTCGATTTTAATTGAGCAGAAAGTAACAAAAGAAAAAATTAATTATGTACAACACATTTAATACACTATTTTTAATTTTTATGTACAATTAAATTAGTACTTGATTATAGCATTAATATTCTTTTAATACCGGTATCGTTAGTATCGGTCATTTTCCTCGTAATTACATTTTATGATACTGTACAGTTATCCAAGTGTTAATAGTATAAAAATTTCAAAAGATACGTTTTACTTCGAGAGGCATTCAATTAATCCAGAACAGATCGAGGCATCGAATCGTTCGCTTGAACGACCGCGATCGAATTAATCGCGCGGTAAAACGCGATATCGCGCGCGCTCTAATTTCGAATCCATTTACCTTAATCCCCGTGGAGGGACCAGAAAGAGAAAGAGAGGGGTGGGAGAGGGAAAGAGAAAGAGAGAGTCGACGCGACGCTGTCACACACGTTATCGATCAGGCGGAGGGGCGGGAGGGGGACGCATCCACCGCACACAGCCGGTGACACGAGTGAACCCGGCCATTTTGAAAACCACCGTGTTGCTTTGCTATAAAACCCGGGCTGTAACGTTTCATGACGGGTATATGGGCGAAAACACGCTCGTTAAAGCGCGCGCCATCGAAAAACTCTCTTGCGCGGCGTGTTATATGGAAAAATCGATGCCACCGCTTTAACATCGCGATAAATCCTCCCGGTATTGCGCCGCGTAAATGCCGCAATTTTTATTATTTCAATTTTGCTTTGCGCTTCCATGCCCGCGTCTGACATCTCTGCAATTATTCGTCGCTATGGAATGTAAATTCTTTTATGAGGATTCTCATGCCCCCATTCCGCCGCACCTCTCCTCTCGCGTCGGAGAGATGTTAAAACTTCCGCCGGGCTCCAATGCTTTTAGTTATACGCGATCGAACGTCGTAAGTACTGATAATATAATATCGCGATGTCAAATGTATCATAATGCGGAAGACTTAACTGAAAATAAAATAGAATCCTCGATAACCGATGTCATTTTTGATACTATCATGTTAAAGCTGGCACGACTCGTTTAACTTCATATCAAATCTGTTTCTGGAAAAAAAAGAGACAAATTTGTCGAGTAACGTTATTGATTAAATCAGTCGTCTGCATGTGGTGATGCGCAGGACAATGTGCGAATATTAATGGCAAATATTAATAAAGCAAATGCGTAGTAATTGACAAATTTATTGTAGACCGCATGCTGGATCGTGTTATGTTAATTTCAGGTCGCTTTGCGATGCAAAACGAATGCAAGAGACTCGATACGGTATTATTTATAATTGTAACGACCGTGTGTCGCGCTTGCAATCGTCGTGACATCGTAACAACGACACTGATTGCCTTTTGTGGTCACATATCTGATTTCGTACTGACTGAACAGTTTATTGTGTACGCACACGGCCGAACAATTGTAATCGGTGCACGCGTGATTAAGCAAAAGCACGAGCAACGATTTTCATTTTTCACTCAGAAAAGATCCAAATCATTTTGAGACCTTGTGCTAAATGATGTTTAAAATCCGTATTTATACAGTGAATGTTACGTTTAGTCGAAATTTATATAAAGTTATATAGTCATATAGAAAGTTATAAATATATAAATGTTGCTAGATATAAAAACAAATAAAATAAATGTTATAATTCAGATTCTAATATAAAAATAAATGATATAAATGTATTTTAAATAAATAGAATTGGAAATAATTAGTTGATAATGTAATATATGATTTGAATTTGAAACACAAAATTTCTCCGATAAATAACTGAAACATAGAATAATTGCGATGTGCAAGAGAAAGCCGAATATATGCATGCAAGCCTGCAGTAAATGCATTTTACCTCACTAACGATTATTAAAGACGTGAATAAATCTATGCCATCAATGTCTGAATTATCCGCTGATGCAATATGCAACAATGATAGAGAAAGAAAACAATGACACTGCGCTACGCCATGCGATAATGAATACGAATGCGTAATAGTCCTATTTTGCATCAAAATTCATGAATCTATTTATAATCTGATTTGCGTGCATAAAATCTTAACGTATAAAGTTATCGATCGCCGAGTGCACATTGTTAACCAAGTGGATTATCATGTGGACAATAAAACACCTGCGTCACATTTCTTATTTTCTTTTCACTCTTTTTCCTTCTTCAAAACATAAATATATTACTAAAAAAATCAATGTCAAATTAGGAAAAGACTTGTATTGTAATCAAAGCGGGATTCCCGTAGGATCGTCTAGTCTTCAAAGTAAAAAGTATACGGAAATGAGAGCAATGGAGGGCCTGCAGTTTATTCAGAGTCTGGTACGCGAGCGGAACGTGTGTTACGCCGCGGACGTAACGAGTTCCTGCCTCGTAAATAAAACGAGCGCCTTTGACAGCGACGCCTCCCGCGCATCGGCGGCGCTTTTACGAGCCAGACTCGTGAACTCGCGCGCAAATGTACATATATATATACACATATATATATATGTATACGCTTGGTGAACAGAGTGCGTACACGTACGAGTCGGGCGTAAAGTACACGCGACAGTCCGCCGGCTACAAAGCCCGCTACGGCGTGTGAAACAGCAAAGCTGTGCGATGCGACGCGATGCGACACGATGATGTCGGTGGTGCGGTACTCCCGGCGGACGCTAGTCGGAGTGATAGCGAGAGCGCAGCGAGGAACTAGAAGGGAAGACGGGCGAGAGAAGTGAGAGAGGAGAACGAGCCAGCGATGTAGTAAGGAGCGCGTACTACAAGGCACTCAGGAATCTCCCCGGTTCTCTAATAGGCAGGTGACTGCCTGACTTGACTGCCGAGTGCTCTGGCAGTCTATCGGCCCGTGGGCGAACAATAATACGACGACGAGCTGCCTGCCTGCCTGCCGGCTTGCCTGCCTACCCGCTTGCCCGCCCGCCTGCTTGCCTGCCCGCTTGCCTGCCCGCTTGCCTGCCCGCTTGGTTGCCTGTCTGCCTATTGCTCTCTCCACATACTTGCACCACGCTTCTGTGAACTGTAAGCTTTGATCCGTAACGTACACGAACAAATGTCTCTACGTGAGAATGCTGAAATTCAGGATATCGACACTTACTCGTCCGATAGTAATTATTTCGAGCGTCGACACTTGATGGCGTTAAAACATTCATTGCTTTTCAGCATCGCTATATTGCTAATGATAATAATAATAATAATACAGTCGAAAATAAATGGTTTACAATACGTCACAGCACCACTAAATATTAATATTGTGTTACATAAAAAAATGGCGTCAAATATTTTTTGAAAAATTGACAAAAAATTTGAAAAAAATGTATTGCGATAAAACTTCAAAATTGTACAATATTTTGATAAGAATTTGTATAACAAAAAATATAAAATCGAAATATTTAGTATCGATAAATTGTATTCCAAATTTTTTCCCTTTTCTTTTCATGTGCATGTGCATACAAAAAATTGCAAATGCTTTGCCCAATGCGCTTGGGTATTCTATAAAACGGTAACATATACCGCTCTGCAAATACAGTCAAGCCTTTATCCAACGTCGAAATTTTTCAACCAATTATTTCGGCCGGGTTAATTGCGCGCCGGGCTTTTAACTTTTTACATGGGGAATCAATTAACCCCTTTGTGACGCGTCGATAAGCGGCATAAACGCGCGTGGAACGTGCGATACTAGGTTACCACAGAGCTTAAAACCTCGCGGATTAATCACAAAAGTCTATTCTAATCTTTACAGCTAATATTATAATCTTTATTTAGCGCAATATACAGCACTAATGCAACCGTTTCTGAATTTATTTTGCATTTATTAATCTTTATGAAAATCGGCTTTCAACATGGAATAAGAGTAAACCGATTGATAAATATGGCAATCAAATTCCAAATTTTTTTTACCTTTTATGAAAACCGTTAAATAAAACTAAATATACAATAAAGAAACGTGAAAAGATTTCTTTTAAATACAGTTAAAAAATATTTTAAATATATAGTCTTAATGTTAGTGAAATTTGCTCTGCAAATATAATAAGGCTATTACTCAACTTCTCCAGAGAAATTTCTCTCAAGTCGACTACAACAGGCTTTTACTCTTTTATAAACGAAAATCAATTAATCTCTTTGTTACGCATGGACGCGCGTGATGTATAGACCGACAAAATGGACGTTAAAAGCGCGATAATAGGTTACAGCCAACAAAACTGCACATCTAGTTGCAAAAATCTACGCGGTGGTAATCTACATTTTAATGTAAATTTTTTTTTAATTTTTAATCCAAGTCTCTTCCTTTCTGATAACCTCGTGCACTTTCCGTATACTTCCGTATATTCCGTATACTTCCATACAGATTTCATATAAATTTTTAAGCTACGAATAAATTTTTAAGCTATTAAGAAGAAATTTCAAATTCTTCTAATGTTTCTTTAATGATCATTTATAATCTTTTATCATTAGCATCTTTTTTAAATTCTTTACAAACCAGACTATATGGGATACAGTTATATAAACAATATTGACTTAATCCTTATACAAATGTGCGAAACATATGAGTGAAGTGTTTCTCGAATGCTATGTAGCTTTAAACGAATCGATCAAACAAAAATGAAATGTACATTTCACAAGATTTACAGAATCAATTATCAGATCAACGAGAAAACGTTTCCGCGTCTTTGACGCGTAAACGTGTCAGCGGTGTGAAATTTGCCTGAAGTAACAACAGCGAATACATTTTGTATCTAACATATGCATACGCGTATATTATCCGACATAGGTGTTTTGCATACCTGGTCGCAGTCGGTTGATAATCTCACTACTCCCGTCACGCAGGATACTTTACGGTGCGCGTGCGCGACACCTGGAGAAGAATTAAGACACATCCGATGCGAACGAGTCGTTAATCAGCTTTACGAGCCGCGGATAATGCAGACAACTCGGCAGCACGAACGCCAGCATTATCTGCGTTGATTGGAGTAGCGTGAAAAAAATCATTGAGAGATCGGATAGCCAACTTGTGTTACGATAACGAGAACAAGCTGAACGACTGCTAGAATAAAACTGTTCTTTTTATGCAAATAAATTTTCTAAAAAGCCCGATATAATCTATCAAGTAATAAGCTTTTCTTTAACATGCGCAATCAGTATGGAACACCACCGTCCTGATATCGAATCAAGCTATTAGCGCACAGCATATAAGCACATACGCCAATGGCTCGTACGCCTCCGGCTGCTCGTACGAATCCGGGCAATATCGTATATACATAATACGAGACAATGTAACTCAGCTCCGGTACGCCGCACAATTAGTGTGCATGCGGTCGTCGCGGGCCGTAACGCAAGCCGCAACGACGACGTGCGTGTGTCGCTGACATTGCCGACGCCTATATTTGAATCGCGTTGCCACGATGTGTGTGTTGCGTGCATGCGTGCGTACATATGTAGCGAAGTAAACCAGCAGTAAACTGCTCGCGGTCGTCAAGTAGTCGTCATCGCTATTGCATCTGTAATTGTGCTTTTCCATTTATGTATTTCCATCTTCTGCATCTTGAGCAGACAGAACAAAGGGGGGGGGGAGAGAGAAAAGTGATATAGGATAGAGAGAGAACGAGCAAGTGTCGATACTATGTGCGTCTGCAATAAAAGTGAGCATGACACTGCTTCTCGTTAAAAAAAAAAAAGAGATGCGGTGGATGATAAAAAAAAAGAACATACAAAGATAAAAGGAGAGAATCCTATCGCATTGCGGCGACAGAGTGCGAGCAAGTTGATAACATTACGTGTTTATAATAGGAGCGACTGCGATAACATGGAATGCTCTTTGTCGGATAGATAGAGACACAAAAAAAAACAGGTGCCTCATGCGCTTAATCCGATAAATCGAAAGAAAAAGAAAGAGAAAGAGAGAGTTGGAGGAGCGAGGAAAAACCGAAAAAGAGTAAGCTGCATTATATGATGGAAAAAGTGACGAAGAATACTGTTGCAACGAGCGCAATAGGGATAAAACGCACGCCCCTCTCCGTCGCATTCGATGAAGCTAGAGTGCGAGTGTAGCGAGAACGATGTAATGTCTCGCCGATGAGAGGACAGCGTGCAAACATCAATCGTTCTCGTATAACGTGCGATAGGGACGCGTGATTGTACTCTCACCGCGAGAGTGAGAAACAGCGAACAACATTGTCGCCCAAGAAGGAAGAGCGACGTCGGAATGAATAAAGAATAGACAGCGACGTTGTTGCAAAGGCGAGGAATGAAGAACGATATTATAGCTGAAAGAGAACGGGGGAGAATGGTTGTAGAAAGCGAGATGGAGCGCGACGTTGTTGAAGGAAGAGGAACAAAGTGCGACGTCGTCGGAGGAACTTGGATGAGAAGCACCGGCGAGTTGGAGGGAAACGCGATCGTTAAAGCGTGAGAGAGAAAGACGGCACCGGCTTTGGAGCCGCAGCGAGAAAAAGATCCGAGAAAGAAAGGAGGAGCGCGAAAGATGCGGTATTTTAATTCAAAGCAGGACGAATGTTGGTTGAACGAAAAAAGGAAAAAAAAAAAAACCGATAACAAAGAAAAAGAGAGTGAGAGCAAAAACGACTATTTATTTTATGCCGTCTTCCCTCAAGCGCCAAGTGCATAATGAAAATTGATGTTATAAAAATCTAAAGGATACGGTCAAAAACTAATTAACGATGAAATACAAATCCCGGTATTGATGTTAGAGAATCAATGCCCATGAATAGCTAAGTTATAAATGCGGAAAGAGAGAGAGAAAATTGTGCGCCCGCGCGTGGATGTACGTGTTACACGCGCTTGTGTCGGTGTGTGAGTGAGTTGAATGAGTGAGTGAGGGCATAAGAAGAAAAGAGTGAGACACGGAGAAAGGGAGAAACGAGGTTTTCTCGCTCGCTCGCTCGTGCTCACTCACGGTCGATCGCTCCTGCCGGCAGCCATTTTGTGTTCGCCCGTAGACCCAGCGTTCCCGACGACCCGGGGAAAATATTGGCCGACGATTCCCCGCAATAGCGCGTTCGTCACTCGTCATCCGCGTGACGAGAACGTGTCGCCGCCGGCTGAGCGACGAGCCCGATACCCGAGAACGTGGACCAACGCGTTGCGACGCGCGTCCATCGCGTTGTATACGCCGAGTGGGATGCGTCGACATCCCAAAGCACGGGACAATTCGTTCCACGCCGGATTCTCTTCCGTGGTTCTCTCTCATCCGCGGTACAGCCGGGCATGAAAGCATGGGAGTACGAATCCTAGTTTGTGTGAGCATTGCTCGCGCAGTAAATTTTCACTTATTCTAGTCCTTTTAAGGATTTTATGTGTCAGTTTCGAAAAAGGATTTTGAAATGTGTTGTAATACACAATATATACACTGCTCAAAATAATTAAATCAATTCTTCAAATGCATGTGCTTGGGATTTAAAATAAAAATCTGCGATTATTTGATATTGCATAATCTCTTAACGTTCAGTAAATGTGTTTGTATTATATAAATATGGTATTTTGGCTTTTTAAACATCTGAATTCTTTAAAAGAATGTATTTTTAAATGTATTTTTAATGTACATATCTCTAAATATTTCCAGAACTGTTTAGAGAAACAAATTAGAAAATGTAAAGTTAATTCTCTAGTTATTTAATCATATATTCAAGCCAAAATGACAAAAATAGCACTTTATTTGTGATAATACAAATGATTAAATTTAAATTATATAATTGATGATACATATTTCATTGTAGAAAATGTAGTTATTTAAATATAGATGCTAAAATAGTGTCATTCTTGTCATTTCAGGGTGAATGCACGGTTAACTTTGAAAATTCCAGGAGAGATAAAATTTACTTTAAAATAACGTTTTCAAAAAATTTCAAAAAATTTAGTCCTCTCTGGTTCCGTAAATTGTGACGAGTATAAAAACACAATACAATATGTATGCATAAAAATACAATAACTACATGAAACGGAAAAAACAAAATATGATATAAATATTAAAATATCCATTAGTATTCGATTCAATTCGCGACTCAATAGGCAATTATAAATTTAGAACTTTTATAAATGATATTATGATTAAATTCACACCGGTATGAATTATTTAATCTTTTTAGAATCAATTTTATTAAATAAAAATATTTAAGCGTTCAATAGCAAAAAAAAAAAAATATTGTGAATTCATATAAAGAAAAAAAAAAAATCTCCCAGAATAAACAATTTTACGCTGTCTGTTAATAATAGCTAATAACCTTTTTCTTTACAGTTTCCAAAAAGCTACTAAAAGTGCGCATGCAATATTGACATCGAACCAAGCTCTTTCCACCAACATTCCCGGATAATAATAATAAAAATAAAGATAATAAACACAAGATATAAACTGTTTCGCCGCATTGCTCCCATTTTCACTCGACATCAATATATTATAACATGCAAAGTTGTCCTCCCGTCGTCAGATTAATATTAATGTTCGATCTCTCTTCACCCGCACGTGGAATAATGTACGGTCTTCATGCTGCTGATAAAAACGTATCGTATCGAGAACACAGTACTAAACCTCTATGAGTGGAACATGACGCGACGCAGTGCAGCGGTTCGTTCGGAAATCGCGACTGTACCGTTATGAGTTACGAGTGCTATTCCGCCAGCATGAATACGGAATGTCTTTTGGACGCGCTCCAGGAAGCTTTTCAAATTGAATTAGAGAAAACGTTCGCCTCGGTACTTTAAGTGCCTCGTGAGGCTGTGGCCACTGACGTCACTGACGCCACTGACCCTCGGCTAGAATTTGACCTAGGAAGGGAGCTAGGAAGGGAGCTGTGTTGAACCTCAGGTAAATATACGGGCAATCGTCAATATTTTCTTTTCAAAGTAAAAGAACTGTGTTGGGTAAATAATAATAATAGGCGGCACAAAAATACAAAAGATCCGTGTATCCTATTTGACCGTATTTATGTTTCCTTTTTGTCCCGGCGATAATAAGGAATAAAAACTACAACGGAACAGATTCGAGTTTATTCTTCGTCCCAAAAGGATAAAAAAAAAGTTTTTTATATTTCAGCTTGTGTTGCTTTCTCCGTAATTCATATGAGTTTAATTATAAGAGAAGAAGTGAACGAAAGAAAAAGATTTATAATTATTTCCGTTATCTTCGATACTTCTATTTCTGTACTTTCTCTTGAAGAATATATTAAGAGAGGTATCTTATAATAAAATGTAAAATAACTACTTTATAAATATGTCTGGTGTTATATGTGAAGAGAAAAATGTGTCTTTTTCCAGTTTCCTCGTCTTTGTTTTTGTCAATAAATGAAATTATGTATAAAATAAATACTAATTTTTGAAAGCTATCTAAAATATGAATATCATGAAAGTGCAAATTTTAACTTTCTCTGGGGATATGTAAATTTGCAAATATCCAAATCTGCCGCTGGAAGGGCGACAAGATTCGAGGGAGCCGATGTTTGGTGTAATCTCGACAGAGATCAAAATATATAACGGTCACGACCCCACTTGTAGATTTACTCGAGTCAGAAGATCGTTAAGTATAGATTGGACCTCTATGTTATATTGAGTTGTAATTTCCGATGAATTTTTCGCTTTTAATTCCGAATAACGTATTCATTCAAGCGAATATCGTATAGTAATTCGTTCATGCAAACCGGTTTTTTATCTGCTTTTTTTTTGCGACATTGATTGGCTTATGAGCGTTACGTAAGGCAAAAGATACAATCGGTGTATCGCAATACTTATGAGAAATTAAAATTCTCAAAATTAAAATAAAGATTTCTTAATATTAAAACTTGTATCTAAAAATAGGTAATAAACTTTCCTCTTTATTTAATTTTTTGTCAAGCAGTCATCATTTCAACATCAGACTGTCGGAAGCCATCAATACAAACAGCAATAATAATTCTCTGCCATTAAAGCAATAGAAAACATCCTTTTCTTTATCGATTACGAGGTTATCGTCATTAAATCTGATCGTTTTATGATCAAGTATTTAAAGACACGTATTTAATCAATGACTACAATAACGTCCCTACCTTATATATCAAACGCATTAATTAAAATATAACAACTCATTATAATTGCCTCTTTCTCGTTATCGATAAGTAGCATATAATGAGCATATAATGAGAAAAAACTTCCCGGAACAAGATATCCGGCCCAATTTAGTGTTTATCGCACGCAAAATTCATATCTTTTTTCTCGAAATTTTACGATAAATCTTACGAATAATTTTTATGATAAAACACTTTGTAAGAGTTTGTAAAAAGTAACTACCAGAATTTTAATTTCTCTAAATTTTAAGCTTTATTTATTCAATTTTTTAATATCTAGTTATCTAACATCTATATTTGTATTATCCATGTATAAAATATAAGCTAAGGAAATATGAAGCTGACGTATCGTTTCGTGGAAACTGTGTTTTAGCTTTATTTTGATAATTATAATTGCTAAACCTCGTCATTTTCTTTACTTTAATGTGGGTAGAACAACAATTTACTGCATCTATCAGAGAAACTATAGAACTATTAAAAATAATGTCAAAAACTCTCTAATTTATAAATTTGCATGAAATGATAGTGTTAGGCTTTATACACACTAGCAAAATGTAATAAAGGGCATCATGATAGCTACGCCAGGCAAATAAAATTTTTATAGATAAAAACGCATAATGCGTCAAAGGTTTTCACAAAGAATAAATAAATAGAAACAACAAAGGAAGGGAAAAAAAAGATACGTTGTGTCGAGCAAATTGCCAATATAAATGCTCTTCGTATTCTCGATACAATGGCCAGTAACGCCAGGACTAAACCCTTTTCTCTACGTATAGTGACCCTTACGTTCGTAATATGATCGGCGTAAAAACTTGGCTGCAATTTTTTTTCTCCTATATTATAGTCGGGTGTTCTCTTTCTCTTAAACTGCTCAAATTGCATATTTTTCTTTTTTAGATTAAAAAAGAAATATAGGCTTTGTCAATCAATAAAATTATAGAATCCTATGTATTTATATAAAATGTATAACTTCATAAATTTTTCGGAATAAAAATAATGTTTTGAGAAACGAAGTTTACGTATAAAATGCTAAAATTAAATTTCGATCGACATTTTAGCAAATAATTCATACGTTTATTGCATTTAAGCATTTGCATTTGTGGGAAAGTAATGCACGATTTCTAAGACACAGCGTATATAAACGCAATAAACGTCTGCACGTGCGGCTTGTAAGACATTTGCAATTTACATTGGCATATATCACGTCTCAGCACGAATTACGACTGTGTAGTCGTTTCGCAACAGTGTCAGTATTTACCGGCTTCGTCCACGGCTTCGTCCAATTATATATACGGTATCATACGCGTCACGTCGTAATTATTGGCATTGGTCCGTTGAACGTTACAGACTGAACACTCGTTCGACTGGCGTTTGCCCGATTGTTGCATCGAGATCAAATATCAATACTATGAAATCGACGTTACTGTCATAATAAAATGCCGACAATATGTCCGCATTACTCGAAAGAAAGTGACGTATGTAGCTCGTGATTTTGCAAAATCCACAAAATTCAATAACAATACAGCTAAGAAATTTTAGTGCACAGTTTTAGAAAAATTTATGAAAACTAAAACTACTGTATTAAATTAAAAGGTACTTTTTACGAAAATGTTGCAATTTGTTATGTTTGACATGTAAAATGTACCGAGCTATCTTGTTAAACTTAAATATTTACAGATGTGAGACTTGACTGTGTCTCAAATTTGAGATGTTTGTAATGTGAGATTACATAAAGTGTACTTTGTGCGGCGCAGCTAATGCGAGATATCACGGAATCACGCAAAAAATCGCGCGGATGCAACGCGTAATTACGTTGCGTGAACATGAGAGTAGACAGCTGGGCTTGCTTTTTCGATATAATTGAATTCGGAATAATTGATCGAAGCGAGCGGGCGAACGGATCCTCGAGGCACGAAACGCACTCGTAATTATCAAACTTCGGTACGTTTATCGGAACAGTTCATGATTATTATCGTCGCATAATTTGCCGACAATTAGCGCAACGAGCAAAGTCTGTATACGATAAACAGCGTAGTCACAAGCATATAGTTATGTGAACAGAAATAAGTATCGCAAAAAGTTACCTAGCAGGTATTTATAACAGACATTCAATAAGCTCATTATTATACGTTCATGCAAATTGAATGATGAAATGTAATATAATTTTGCATATTTGTGGATTTTGAAAATTCATTGAAGTTTGCTCTGATGGAACACTTAATTAGTCTATTCCGCAATCTGTGCTAATTTGAAAATTGCATCATTTACATATTACGATCAATAATAATCATTAAAATTTCTCGCGGCGTGCTGATTTAAATAATAACACGCTTTTATATGAATAAAACACACATGTCATCTAATTAAAGATCTTTTTACATAATAATGCTCTTTTAAAGATACAAAATTAACGATGATTAAATTTATAGATAATTTTGATTAAATAAATAAGTTTCATAACTTTTTCATGCAACAAATAATATCAGGTTACCAATGAAGGTTCATACGGTTCTTTGCCAAGTTTATTATCAGTAAAACCGCACGACATTGTTGGTTACCTGATACAATATGGAGATGTGATATCAAGTTTCACACCGTGATATTTCAACCTTATTATTAACTGAATAGGCAATTTGTTAAAAGATCTATCACTGTTTCTTCGATCACACATATGTCAAATTGAAAAGAGCGCAATAACTCTTAGAGCTTTACTGTAACCGCTTACATGCCCCAAAACGTTCGCCATGATGTTTGACAATAGAGACAAAGTTTTGTTGTCCGTAACGAATGATGCCCAATTACGTGAAAAAAAGACAGGAAAGGAACACGATTTCATCACAGCCACGAACACAATGCAATCGCTCCATCACCGTTAAATGTGTCAGTGCCGACGTAAAGATCGACGATGTACAGGGTGTCCGGCGTGGAAAACAAAAAAAAATGTGGCAGTGATATCTTTATCGCATGCAGGATTTCTTTTTCATGAAAAATTCTCAGCGAAGATCAACACGTTTCGCGATTTATCAATTGTCCATTGAGTGATTCAATATCTCGATATTGGAATTACGAAATAGCCTGATTACTGAACTACTTCGATAAGACTGATTGCGACGTTATCTCGATACTTTGTGCAATAATGACAATACTTGTTTCTCACGAGTCTCGTCGAGTTATTTAAGCATGGACTAAACGAATTTAATGTGACGCGTATATACGTATGCCACTGTAAAGTGACCACGATAAAAACTATCTATCTTGTGTCCTCTACATAGTAAACATCGCGTAGACGGTCACATAGACGCGATTTTATAGTCTGGTGCACACTTTACAACTAACACGATTCTCATCATAACACCGTCGGCATTCAAAATACCGCAAGCAATATCGATCGCGAAGCTATGTTTACTCATCCGTGTCGAATGGATTTCAATTTCTTCGTGTAACGTAAAGTTGCATTAAATAATCATACATTACGATCAAGCGCGAAATAGATGATGAAAAAATTCTTCCAGATACACTCCACTCGTTATTTTCAAAATTTATATAAACTTATTTAGCATATATCCTCTTGCAAATTATGCTATTACAAAACACAATACCATTTATTGTAATGAAATCATTTTGCATATTTTACAATCCGCGTATATTACATTTCGTAAATATAAATCATGTAAATGTAATTTTATAATTAAAAATATTCGATTGCTATTAATGTAATTAATATTTCAAATACTAATGCAACGGTAATCTCATGTTTCTCTTTTTACGGCAAATACAAATTAATTAATAAATCTTAATTTTATTCTCATAAATGTGAATGTCATTATTGGCTCTTTGGGATTACAATATGTTGGCTCCGGTATCTCAAATGCGCCAGACCCATACTACAACTGCCACAGACATCCGTAGCCTTGAGGGAAATCGCGAGTGTCAATAATTTTTTTCGCGTTAACGCTTTAACATTGAAAACACGCAGAAGTTCACGACACGAGTAACACCACAGCCAGAATATCGTTTCGCGAAACATTGGCGTCACTTCAAAATGCCTTTGAGTGCTTTATTGCCTCGTTAACGACGTCGACAACGAGGACGACAACGAGGACGAGGACGAGGACGACAACGACAACGACAACGACAACGACGACGACGACGACGACGACGACGACGACGACAACGACAACGACGACGACGATGACGAGAAATGCTAATTACTCAGCGCGAGAAACGTTTTGGTTCATTCGACGTCATTATGTCTCCGACAATGACCGATTGTATCGTGGCAACCGTACATATGCACTTGTCACTTCCGGGTTGCCTGTCTCGTCCCGTTTAGCCTTAATCAACTTAATTAATCGAAATCGCATCACTCTCCGCGCGCGCACTTTTACACCTGCATTAATGCGTGCACTAATGGGAGTGATAATATCAAAGAGAAAATCTTTTCATTCTTTATCAAAGAGTTCTCTCTATCGTGCGCGATGTCAATAAAGCGGAAAGATTTTTATCGACAATCTTTTAGTTTAATTACTTGTAAAATTTTACGCCGGAAGATTCGCTTCTTTATCGCTTTGTAACTAAAGAAGAGCATAAACAGGATTAATTTATTATACGAAAGTTCTGATTAACGTATTCACATTCAGTTGAAAATATAAAATTATAAGTAATCTATAATTTATATATTGTAAATAATATTTTGATTAAGTGCACAAAATAAATTTATCCTATATTGTATTAAAGCTTGTTTCGATAAACGATATTATTTTTATCTTTGATTTTTCACCTGAGTTATTTATGCGTTCAAATAAAATATTTTCTGTTCGCGCCGAATAGTTAAATGAATGACATGTTTATGCTTCAGCAGAATTGGGGGCAATGATTTTAATCATCCAAATTGGTATATGGTAGCAGATACGCGTCTATAAATATGCAGTGTGCGGTTAGAGACGTAAAATTATGAATATGCGAAATTTGTGGAAAGCCGTAGTCATAAATATTAATGATAGCGAGTTAGAGCGTTTTATCATTGCATATAACACGAGTATAAAATTTTATAAATCGTAAATATTCCAAATTGTTCAAAGTTCAATAATTTTGTCCCAAAATTTTCTGTAATAATAACGCTTGTGTTAAAAAGTAAAATACATAAAAGTCAATGCACAAAGCATAATTCGAAATAAATGTGCACATTACAAACTTAATAAACATAAGAAAAACTACAGTTTTACACATATAGATTTTTTTCATAGAAAGATAATAATAATAAAGATATAGAAATATAAAATAATAAGATAAAGACGTCTGGATTAATTCCGATATAATGCTGCCCACACGTGATATATGTGCGAGTATCAGCGCGAAGGTATGCATGCACGCATAACTCACGCCTATCTCTCTGGCCTTCCAAGCATGCCCGTGACGTACCATCATGAACAATTGCGAGTTGAGAAGGGCAAAGTACTGTTTCAAATTTCACCAAAAAAATAAGATCGTCCTATGTGTCACTCAAAATTTAGAATTATTTCAGTTTATACTTAAATAATCAAAATAATCCGAATGAAGTGAATAATATAAATTATGTAAAGAAAGTAATACATATTCATATAGAAGAATTCGAAATAAATATAAAGAAACTCGAAAGACCAAGAAGTTTGCACTGCTACGTCATCAATTCACCGTTGTATATCGTTTTTATATTTCGATTGCCTCCGTTAAAAATTGGTGAAATAAACATTCTCGCACGTCCGACGTATTTTATTACCGTTACATTGCTGAAAATATATTAAGCATTATTTTGATATTTTGTAAATAAATTTTACGCAAGAGCCGCGAGATAATGAGTCAAACACAGGCGAAAAAAGAAACAAAGACAGAAAAAAACAAAGAAACGCAATCATGGTTTGTTGAACAAACGGAAAAAAAAAGAAAACGAAATAAAATCAGAACGGAGAGCATTATCGGTGCGAAGGAGGCTCTCGATTTATTAAGCATCAGCTCAATTGCTTTTTCATCGCACGCCATTCTTGATGCCAGGGCGACGTAAGGACCATCACGAGGTGGATCGAATCGAGCACTTAAAGGGATTGCTGCGAGTATATCGCGCGTCAGAAAAAGAGGGAAAGAGAGTCACTTAGCTTAATGAAAAAATGAAACTCAGCTAAAGGCGAATTTACGCGGCTCGCCCTTGATGATTATTCCGCCCGAATCGACCAAAGTAAATGCACCAGATTTAACGAGTTTTCATTCAATCGGAATTTGCGCAGTGCACACAATATGCGCATACTATATACTAGTTATTCAAAAGGAATAAAAATAATAAATAGTTATCCTGACGAAAAATCAATTCCGAACGAGGCAATTGTAACATTCATGATAATTCAAATCTTTAATTGAAGTAACAGTGTACGACGTCATTTTTGTGTGAAATCATCTTTTCGTTTTAAAATAATGCTCATACAACGTATTCTTCTTTCAAATAAATGATCGTCGAAAATAAACCGTGTAAAATCAACTCAAGTCTCTATGGCATTCTTAAGGAACTCCTCCGTGTCTCACAGCAGGCAGACGTCGATGCGAAACGAGTCGGAGGAAACTTTTATTAAATCGGTCCTCGTGGAATACGGGAGCTGATAATTACTAGGAGCATCGTGTTCACGGGAGTGAAACGCAGTTGAGAGAAAACTTACGTAATCGCGATGCGCATTTTACGAGCAATGACCAGGCAATTCCATAGATTTTGTGTGGAGAAAGTACGAGGGCGAATAGAAGGTGGTTTTATATTACGACAAATTATAAGATTTGTAAAACTAACTTATGACTATTAATTAACGTCAAGAAGATAAATTTTTTTGTGTTGAAACTATTACACCTTGAGTAAACAAAAAAAAAAAAAAAACAAGTTTCATATTATCAAGTTCGTTTCGTCATGTGTTCAGTCTGCACCAAAGAAACTTATTAATATTCAACCTTGTCAAAACGCAATATCTTTTTTTTATATTAATATAATGTCAAACTTCGCAAAACTTGTACGTAACCAAATTAATGATAATTTAATTTGTGAAAATGAATTAAATTGTATGATAAACAAAAAATAATCTATGTTATTATTGTATAATGCGTGTACTCCAATTTCACGAATTTTATGTAATGTAAATTTATAATTTTAATTTGTGATTTTAAGTTAATTTGTTGATTCGTTTTGATAATTTTGTTAATTTAAATTATATGGTAATGTCGTTAACTAGGACTACGTTATTCTCACGACATCACGACGCAATCGATAAGATACACATACATACACACACATATATATATATATATATATATATATATATATATATATATATTTATATATATATATATTTATTTATTTAAATTTTGACGGATATACATGCTGAGTAATTCCGCGAACCAAATTATGCATCAGCGTTCTAATTAATCTAAACAATTAGCCGCATGATATCATGATATGTCGCGTAGCGCAATGTCACGTAATATCTATAATAAACTGCGCAGCAGCATATCAGCTTCCATTAATTATAGTATAATTATAAGCATTCTAACGATGCATTCCCAGCAATTTTGATGAGCAGTCGAGCGCACGGCATTGTGCTAAATCGGAGGCCCAACTCAAATATTAATTCAGACCACACTCAGTTTACATTAAAATTAACTCGACCGCAACATCGAGTAGTTATTTTATGATAATGTTGCGTCGCGACACTGAATGTGATAACTGCAAATGAATACGAATACTTTGACTTGCAAACGCCGTTTGCTGGCAATTCTTGAAGGCTATATTATTACAACTGACAATATTAAATTGCAACAGTTATGCATTCTGTCACGTGTCAAAAATTTTCCCTTAGTACATTCGGTATAATATTACAGGTGTGGAAGTCGGAGAGTCAACCACCACGAAGAGTCTCGATGCACGAAGCAATTGAGCGAATTTATGGCCACCTTGTATTAGTACTCTCACATACGCCATATATGAGCTGTACTTGTACGCGGAGTGACTAAACATACGAAATCGCGCTTCGTGCCTGGAAATTCTCAGATTCTCAATGGACAGGTCGTAAATCAACGAGACATAACGCGAAGGAACGCAGCGCAACCAACGCGACGCAACGATGCGTTTCATTATACTAGCATTAGCCACTGTTAGTATGCGCTTTTGCACGGACACACGTGTACGCTGAATTAATATATTGCATGTATGTATGTGTACGTGCGGGGAAGGGGAAGGGGAATGCACAGTGCAACCGTAATACATACTTAATTACCGTGAGCATGTCCGATAATCTGGAAGATTAGCGTGGCACGGAGGGGCTTGTTCTCGACTTTACGGCGAGCGCGCACTCGCTGATTATGTAAAATGGCTAACGGTTAATATCAATATCTTGGGAGATAAAACAACTTCTTTCTCTTTCGTTTTTTTTTTTTTTTTTTTAAGTGGCACAATATCTGTCGAACAGCGAGACCTAAAAAGACAAATATACGACAGAAAGGTCAAGAGGATTTGGGGAAATAGAGGGACAAAGTGAATGAGTAAGTGCCACGCGTACTGTGGCAATCACAAATGCACAGAGCCGACTAATCTGTTTGTTTGTCGAACTACTTTCCTGCCGTAGCAATGGTCTTTCATTTCGTCTCTCGCAATGAGCGACTTTGGTAGCTTAATCTTAAGCTCTCTAATCCTTTGTAATTTTCTAATAGTTGGAGCAAAAAAATCCTTCCGAAACGCAATGAATCATGCGCTGGAAACGCACATATAATTTAGAGCGCAGAAAAGATTTTCGGTAATTCTCAGTTGACTACATAAAATGACTATCATTTAAAGTAAAAAACCGAACAACTCATAGATTGAAAAAAAAGAAGAAACAAAACTATTTTGAGTTAAATACTAGAGTCCACATTATTTGGAAAGAAAATTTGTATTATTTCTCTTATTTTCAAATCATGATCCAACGATTTAATTATTGATAAATCTCACTATAATTTACAAAAGAGAACTTGATAAAAAATTGATCGAAAAATGATCTACGTATTATTCTGCAAATATTAGTTTAGGCAAGTCGGTTCTACCATGTGTTTTATCATGTACGAAAATAGAATTATGTACAAAGAGTCAGCCAACCATAATAAAACGTAATATCACAGTTTATATATATATTATCTATTCAGTCAGGTTATTTTCATGCAGTCGATTCGGCGCGATAGTCATATTTTCACCGGTCCTGCTCGCATCATCACGCATTCCGTTCGCAATTACGCGATAAATAGTCTATAAAGTACGCGTTCGCGTAAAACGCGTAATAACGCCGTGTCGAATAGCCGGTCGTCGCGCATTAATGGCTACGTGTAGCAGCATTAGCGACTACATTAATCGATAACGCCAGTCGCAGTTTTAAATTGTAACCCTCATGCGGTCGACGTAGTTCGCTATCAGCGGCAGGATATCCCGTAATTTCACCGGCGATAGGAATTTCTCGTGCACACGCACATTGTTAAATATTCTGACGTACAACTATAGATAAAAGTAGAAATAAATATTTTTTCACAGTTCGTGTAACCCGTTATAACTTTCTACAAATTTAAAATTCAATTTGTGTACGATTTTGTCGGGAAGAAATTTTGTCGGATGATATATAATTGGTGTTATTAACAGCTGCTCGTATATTTGTGCGATTTCACGCATGCCATCTGGATGCACGGTTATTTCAAGTGTTGCTGAAATAATTGTGCCTCCACATAACGCTCAAAATATGTAAGTATTTAAATATCTATCTAAAGATATTCTTGTAATCTGTGTATTATCAGTGCTAATAATAATAATATGAAAATAATTACGTTGTACAGTAGTTTTCTTACGTTCTTTTAGATCGGATTTAGTAAACTCATTCTATGACGCGCAAATACACGGATTACAAGCAATAAAAAGTAACGAATGGCATTTAAAATGTGCAAAAGCACAAAGTAATGTTACCGTTTCGAAGTTAATCGCGGCAGGAATGTATTATTCCTCGGCAATTCTCTGCGCGGGAGAATGTGTCGCGTCGGCTCGCGTTTATAACCGGCCGACCGGGCCGGACTAGCTCGTAAAGAAAAGCCGA
This sequence comes from Linepithema humile, assembly GCF_040581485.1. Classification (NCBI taxonomy): domain Eukaryota; kingdom Metazoa; phylum Arthropoda; class Insecta; order Hymenoptera; family Formicidae; genus Linepithema; species Linepithema humile. The sequence continues at coordinate 5,941,351 of NC_090128.1, read as the reverse complement.
GGTGGAACATTACGCGCCGCGCACATATCGTCGGTGCGTATCTCGTTGCACGCGTATCAGATTGGCCGCAGAGGACCGAGGTGCGCGCGTGAATACGATTTCTGGGTGTTAAAAGGAAAAAGACATCGCTGATATATCCGACGATGTTACTCCGATATGTCATGTATATTTATGCGTGACTCCTGATATCTGCATATTGTACGCACGTATATTTTAGAAAAATTACGAAATATGAATATGATGACGATTAATCATATATTTGATAATAGAAGAGAAAATGACTACGTACATCAAGATATTATTTCACATTTTAATAAGCTGATTAAAATTGATGGATAAGATCATTAATTAAATACCTGAGGCAAGCTTTTTGAATGTTCAGAAAATGTTCTACGTGACAGCTAATTATATGGTAACTATTTATTTGACATCAAAATAATTTCACGTGGATTTTGCTTTGATAAAATTAAAATTCAAAGATTAGTTAAAAAGATATCAGCTAAGAGAGATTAAAATAAACAATTAAGATAAAAAGATTGATCAAGTTTCATAAAGAAAACAATCTAATCAAAAAACCAGTAGTTTTAGGATATTTTTTATGATATTAAAATATCAAAACTATAAATGAAAAGAGTTTAGAAGCAAAATGTTCATATCTTCCATTTTACTAAGATTTATGATAAAAAACTGAAAATATCTAATACGTCCAAATTCTTCTAATAAATTGTTTGGATGTTTCAATTTATAGATTAAGTTGGAAATGTTACTTGCTTGTTTTGCTTTTACATGCATGACAAAGTACAATATAAAATCCTCACTCCTCCGTACTCCTCATTCAATACAAAAGGAAATGGAGAACGAGAGTTTGCTTCTATTTCAAGTAAAGTTTACGTTGTAGAAGTTTATTCGAGAAAGCCTATTTTCCTATTCTTGATATTCAAGTCTCAAATTGCGTCAAGTATCGCTCCCACGCAACCGACACGCGTGAATAATCTTCTCTACGCGCCGTGTTTCGTTCACGCCGTGTTTCGTCGACGCGAATGCGAGCGAGCGAAACGCAAGCTCCGCCTTGAATGAGTTCTTATCATCGCCTCGAGCGAGACTCGTGCCTGAATGCAAGCGCGTTTCGCGCGACAAATATTCTCGCCGATAGAGCAGCTTGATGTAACGCGATTTTTCATTATTCATTGTTTTTTCACGTTACTGCGCAAAGTACTTTTTATTAGAAAAATTTCAACTTTATTATTCTACGCATATTTTTCCATTCACTACATTTCCATTCGAGTTATCATTGATGTCGATATCAAAGGTGAAGTACTGATGCTAGAAATACTCGAACTTTGCAACAGAAAATCAAACAGCACGCGGTGTATGTAGGAAATTTATTCGCGTCTCGAATAGATATCGCGAATAACCATATACATACTATCCAAGCTAGATGCAAGCAAGCATATCGATACCTCGTGAGTATCGATCATTGTATTTTTACGTTTATTCTTCGTTTCTTACATTGTATTCTTATACTCGATTTTTCTATACGTTTGGATATGCGAAAACAAGAACTCTTACGGCGTATCGACGCTCGGTTTCCAATATACGAAATATGTGCGCGCGTGATGCGTGCCTGCGGCAGGCGTGACTGTCGTGTTCGCGTTTGCTGCGAGAGACACATGCGGCCGGTGGTCGTCCGCACACACATACACACACATTGCGTGTGTAGATGGTCACGGTAGACCAGCACTCTCACGCGATACCAGGACTTCGCGGAGAATCGAGTTTGTTGAAATAACCTTTTCACGAGAGCACGGCGCTCGCGCAACACAAACTGTTATTCGGACAGGAATCCGAGAGCCCGCAATGGTTAATTGCAGTTTTTAAGCAATACGTGTAAACGTGTAAACTTTTCATCTACCTACGATCGCGCTTGTTTGCTCGATTTATAGAAGAATTAATGCGATTAAATACTTGAGATAATCGTAGCTGTGTGTACATTTATGTAGTGACTCGCGGTTAAAATTATTCATGAAAGTTGCGTAAAAAGATTATAAATTATAAATCGATAAATATCCAATAAATAATTCTTAATTTGATACACGTTGCTCTTTGTGAAAAAATATGCCGCGTTCTTATTATCAATAGCTTTGTATATTCAAATTCGCACAAATTTGGAGTTTGTTTATCAATTAATCTTTATCAATCTATTCCTGTATATATGTCAAAGGTAATAACATTTTAATATTATTATCACCTTAAACTTGTACGGAAACAAATCCGCACAAATTTACGAAGCAAAAAAAAATCAACAATTCTCGACATTTCGTCGAATATATCACATAGATAACGTTGATACTTTCTATCTCTTTTAGGCTTAGCTAATAATCAATATGTCAATATCAAAACTACTCAAGCGATGAAAGCAACGTATCGATGCTTTCACAATATCGGAGCATCAAAAGTCGCTTCTATAGGTATGTATAGCGTGCCTTCTGTGTGCTAATCTCCATATTTATATAAATAAAAACCCTTATTCCTTATTTAATTTCAAGTAAAATCAAACGAAATATAACCATTAAACGTTTTCAAAGAAAATTAAGATGCATATAAAAATTGCATTTTGTCAAATAAAGCTGCATATAGAGTCTTTTAGTCATTTAAGTAGAAGAAGAAAGATAGAGAGGGAGGTTCACTCACCATTGTATGCGCGTGGGTCGGCGAGAGCAGGCGTACACACATACACACTCGAGCGATGACCGGCGGAGCGCCTCTCTCTTCCGCAGGCTTCGTATACTTCTCTCGATATATCCTTGCTGACACGTATCCCGGTATATTTCCTCTTGTCGCATATAATCCAACCGTCTGTCACCGCTGCCGCCACTGCTGGCTTGCGTTCGTCGCTGCTCGCCGCGAGCTTCACCTCGCGACCCTGTTCTCACGCACGTACACACATATACACTGAGATTCGCCGAAGCACTGCCGCCGCCGCCGCCGCCGTTGCGAAGGAACTCGTCCCGGACTCGTTGTTCTCGCACCGCAACGCGCGAGATACACCCCGATCGAACGCGACCGCGAAGCAATCGCAACCGTTGCAATACCGTTGATATTTACACACTATAACTCCGATTTTCCTGCCATTTCCACGCGCGACAATCTTCTATCACTCTTTCGCGTAGATGGTTCCTGTAGCACCTTTCTTCTCGCCGCTCTCCTCCTCTCTCTCTCTCTCTCGCTCTGTCCTTCTCCTTCCGTTCTCACCCGTACGTGTATACGTTGTACGAGCGGTATACAACACTTCTTCGCCACCGCTGCCGCCGCCGTTACGCCTGGTAAACACGTATATGATGCGCGCAGAAAGACGGACAGCGAATGAAAACGAGCACTAGCGACAAGACGTGACGCGATGCAACGATTCGAAACGAAACTATCGCGCGCGATGTTTTTCCGCGACTCTTTCGAGTGCGACCTGACGTTGGCTCGTTCCGGCCAATTCACGAACGTCACGCACACACACGTACACACAAACACGCCCGTATCATGTCTCTAGCCCGGCAAGCACACCTACAGCGCGCGATCACTCTTATCTCTTTCTCTCCATCCTTCTATCTCTGTCTGTATCGCGTTTTACGTTCGCTCTCTCGATCGCATGGACGGGTCGGTCGCCCGGGCTGCGCTCTCTCTCTCCCCCCTCTCTCTCTTGCTCTTTCTATATCCTCTCTCCCTTGCTCTTCGTTAAACAGACACTACTATTAACCTGTGCTTGCCGCCTGCTTCCACCTTGTACTCTCCGCCGTATCGCACTCACACGCGAAAAAAGATGTCGAAGTGTACACTGAACATAGCCGCTGAACGGCCAAACAGTCGCGCGAACGGAGCGGGTGCTCCTTCTTGCCGTAGCTGCCGCCGTCGCCGCGAAAGAGAAGTACGCACACGAATGCACTGTCACGCACACACGTATGTATTTCCTTCGTTTCGTCGTTCGTTCGCTCGCTCGGTCGGTCGTTCTCCTCTTGCGCGGCCGTACGCGAGAACGGGACACACCCGGGTGGTTTTCGTCTTCGGTGCCGCCCGACAACGATGGGCGGACGACGCACGAACGGTGTCTGATGACCGGTTTGCGCCGCGACGCCTCGTCTCGGCGTGGACACGCGGAGGCTGCGAATTTCGCGAGACACGCGCGAGACAGACGGGAAAAAAGACTCACAGAGGAACACCGTGCCTCCCTTCTTGCCACAAAGCACTCACGGCGAACCGCAACACATGGCTACGACGAGACCTCTGCCGTGATCGGAACTGTTCGTTCGCAGTCGTTCACGCTCGCTGCCGAGCCAGGGCCGTCGGCGCGCGTTTACAGCGCCATGTAATTATTCTGCAAATTGGCGCGAAATGTGGATTCCGCAGTTGAATCGATCTTGAGTTGCATCTGAAAATATATACAAGATGTGAGGAAACAATATTTGTATCGCTTGGGTAACGAAAGGCACAATTTTCACTTTTATATATATATAATAGCGTCGAGTATCTAAAGATTCGATTATAATTCGATGCTATAAATCTCACAAAGATGTAATTTATATTACAGTTGTCAATTTGCGGGTTAAATAATGTCTTAATTGTATGTAATTTAAATATTTTAATTTTAATAAATATGTAAATTGCTAACTTTCTAAAAAGAAACTTATTTGGATAATGTATTTAAATTAATATGATAAAAAAGTATGAGAGAGAGTACTCAGCTATAATTAAACGTACGCTAAATTATTCGCTAAATTATTATAATGGTTCTTTTAAAGATTATTGTTGCCTATAGAATACATGCAGTTAATAACATTAATAAAGACATACCATTTGTTATATTAAAAAGATAAACCTTAATAACGAATAATATGCGTTACACAAACATGAATCAACATTCACGGATATATGCAGCAATAATAAAAATGTGGAAGAGTTGTAATAAACATTAGTCAACTTTATAATTAAAAATTTTATTATCTTATTAATTATAATTATTTTTTATTATATATGTTATTTATTATTCAGTAGTATAAACATTCTTTTTTGTGTATTTTTATCATTTGATGTGATGTCATTTTATCATTATATGCAAAATAATTTCAAGTATTTCTTATCATTTGGCTAAATAAAATACATGTTAATGAATCTCACAAAGTATTATATTTTGCCATTAATTAAGGCAAAATGTGGTATATTAAAAGATTGCAATTATAAGATAAAAATTGCAAGGACAATCTTACGATTTTCATCTTACAATTTTTTCATAACTACCATATGGTACAAATGATCCGCGTGAAACAGCCTCTTCGCGAATCGAAACACAGAAGGAAACAGACGCACAAACGAAAAGGAATTTGATGGGACAGAAAACCAGGGGAGTCTGGGTGTCAATTTCCGGCGTTGGCTGTTAGCTAAGGGGAGGACAGGCGTTTCGCACAGGCGTCCTTCGTCGTCGTCTTTCCGCGAAGGCCGCAAGCGTATCCGCAGAGACCCGGCCTAGAGGAGAAAGGAAACCGAAGGAGCTTGAAGGACCACGGCGAACGAAGCACGAAGGCAAGAAAGAGCCTGAAGAAGCACTCCTTCACAGCATAGCGGACTCTTCATGACGAAACAAAGACGAGTTTTCTCGCTTGCTCCTTCGACTCAGTATCTTGCTCGGTCTCTCTTTCCCACTTCGACTCTATCCTCGTTTAGGTCACTTTTCTCTCTCTCTCTCTCTCTCTCTCTCTCTCTCTCTCTCTCTCTCTAATTCCGTCCGTCTCGCTCCGATATTCAACTCTTTAGTACGACCTATCTCCTTCTCTTTCTCTTTCTTTCGTCTCCCTCCTGGTTCAACCTCTCTCCAGTTCTTCTTTCTCAATCTCTCTTTATCTTTCTCTTTTGATCTCTCATATTCTATCTCTTGGCTTTCTTCGATCTCTCTTCTTCTCTTTATGAGGTTCTATCAGCATCCTTATCGTTTCGACGCGAACCCGTCCGCTCGATCTTTCACTCTCGACATCGACATCAGAGAGAAAGAGACAAGGAGAAAAAGAGAGAAAGATAAAAGGAAAGAGAAAGAGGTGAGAGAGGATCATCGGTGACAAACAACGCCGGACCCAAGAGAGCGAACAAGGGGACGGCAATTAGGAGAGATTCGTTTTAACTTTTCCCTCTCGTCGTCATCATCGTCGTCGTCGACAGTGGCGGCGAACACCGAGCGCGTGATGATCACCGTGTAACCGGAAGCGGCGATCGAAAGCTCGTTAAGTTCTTTCTCCCTTCGTCTTTCTCGATGCCCCTCTGCATCAGAGAGAATGGTAATACCTTCGGTGACATCAGTTTCTGCGATTGTTCTCGATAAGAATATCGATATCATACTATATTACGATTTGCTTTAGTGAGTCTTTCAGTCGACTCTTAGTTCTCAATTTTAGATAAAATTTTCGGTTGTCACAAATAACGCAGTATTTTGTATAAATTTTCTAAATTTTACACTATTTATGAAATTATTAACCTCATAAGTTGAAAAAGATATAACTATAATTTATATAAGTTATAAAAAAAATTCAAAATTATCTTTTGATTTTAAATAATGTTTAGAAGGTAAATAATAATAATAATAATAATAAAATCTACGAATTATTTAAAGAATTTTTTTTTAACCGAATTATTTCTAGATATTGAACGAATGAATTGAAAATTAATGATTATTTTCTATATTTAATTACATGTATAATTAAGTAATATTGTCAGTAACGTGTTCATTATCCGGTTAAAGGAAATGTTATACTTAGATAATGGGGTTATACTTAGATAATACGGTAAAATATCAAACAGTGCTATCTAGTATTGTCACGTGAAATCCGATCAGTCTTACGTGCTAATTTAAACGTTATTTTATCTTTCTCGATTAGATAGCCTTCGCGGTAGTAACTGCTGCGCTGTATATAATTCGAGCGTGTCCTGTTCATCTTAAAGCTTGTTTTGCTACAAATTCCTCTTTACGCGAGACGGAGGAATCCGACTTCATACATTTGATCCTGCAAATATATGCTCGAATCGGACAGACTTCAGCATTTTCTCAGTTCACCAGAGTCGTCGTATAACGTAAAATATCGCTCGCTTGTCTTTTCGTAACATTTTCAACATATTTGTTTGCATTTGTACGCATGACAAGCAATATCCTATATTCATTACCAATGAAAATTCTTACAATAAAAATTACTCGCGACATAGTGCAACAAAATATTCTATTCAAAACATTTACTTTAAATTTTATATACCCATTAAAGATACGAATTATGCAAAGAAATTGCATTCAAAGATGCATGAAGAAATGCATCTGACCTTTCGATGTTATTGTGCAATATTAATAATCTTTTTGAGTACAACTGCAAACTTTATGCGTTTCTAGAAATGTCTGATCCGATTATCAAGAAATCGCCGATTTCGTGAATAAAGTGAATGTAGGAGGAGTCTAATATACGATACAGAGAATACATTGAGAGGCGGCTAACGCAGCTTATAAGGTTGAAGCTGGGTTTCCGTGTCAGTTTTGACGTGAGACTGTTAGAAAGGCACGCATTTCTAAAGCCATTATTAATGGACAACGAAGTGGGATGAGAGAAGCGCGTTTACCCTACGAGTCTACTCTTCGCGTAGTTCATTTCGGAGGCTGCCAGCCGTCAAGGAGAAAAAAGGAAGCCAACGAACATATGCGCGATAAAGAGCGGAACAAAGAGAGTGTCGGCAGATATACCACGACAGGACGAATGTACCGGGGGGCATTACGAGGGTGCAAGTCGTGAAAACAGCCAGAGAGAATCCTGCTATTGACTGATATAATTAACTACCTAGATATTAAATTTAAACTCAGCACTCAAATGCAATAATTTTTTTTGCTAAATATAAAATCCAGAGAAACCAAATATTTTAAGCGTGAGAGAGAATTTTTATCAAAATATCTTTTTTTTTCTTTAACAAAAGTTACTATAAAAAATACCTTCCAAAAATTTGTAAAATATTCTTAAACTTGGTAAACTACTACGGAAAATTGATTTTATAATTTAATGAAATATATTTTTACTTTATTTATATTTCTTTTATTACATATTTTTCCTTAAAGAAATTTGATTCAATGTGCCGAAGAACACCAGTTTGCATTTAAAATCTAAACCTCTAAGCTTATTGAAAATTCGTTGAGTCATTCTTAACGGGGGGAAACGGATAACACGGAAACTTAATCTTATTTATGTAGATCAGTCGAGAGAGACGAGCGCGTATAGTTGTGTTCACGGTGAGTATGTGTATGCGAATGAAGTCAAATAGAATGGCTAATGGGTGTGTATACAATGAAACGTACGGTCCATGCGAATCAGTGTCGCCGCGGGATTTCGCACCACTCTGAGTACGGTGTAACCGTGTTTTCATGGGGTCGTACGAGAAAGAGAGAGAAAGAGAAATGAGGGATACGGTAGGCCAACTTCCTCATACAGCCCCACGGCAATGCCGTTGCCGATCCCATGAAAGCACGCGCTCTCATTTAATAAGCACACACGTACATACGACGTATCGGGCCAATAAGGCGAGCCGCCGCGGGGTCAGATCGATGGAGTAATCACTGAAAGTGGCAGTGTTTTCCTGCGGGAATTGGCCGCGGGCGGTCGGGGCATGATCATTTCTGCAAATAAGCGTGAAATTCTCGATTTGCTTCCGTACTGTCGTACGGTAGGCAGGGATGCGCGCTGACTGCATACCGCCACGGTAACTTCCCTTCTGTGCGAGCGCGAATCACACATCCTGTATTCTAGTACGAAATGCACGATACGTTGCATCAATGGCTCACTCGATGCATCCGCTGTACGGAGAGCTCTATGAAGTGGAAACGGTCTGTATCTATATATTTTCAGATTATTGGAAAACATCACAAAAACGATAACAGATACATATTTATTCGTAGAACTTCGTAACAGATCTCACATATCGAATGTGATGAATAAGAGCAGCAGAAAAAAAACGTACGAGTGTAAGTGAGAAAAGTAGCGTATTAGACGAAGATGGATAAAATTGGCGATGGTGATTTTATGTGATGGACGAAAATATGTTTCTCTCCTATAGAATTTTGAAAGAATCAAGATGAAAAAAAGACCCAGGAAGAATGCAGGAAATGTGAGTTAAAGAAAGACGAATCATAAATATACGTATATCGTTCCGTCTCGAAAGAAAGAGAATCCGAGAGAGAGAAGCGATAGACACAGACACAGAAAATGTACTAACACCTATATAGCACCAGAACAATATATAGAGTGTCCCAATATGAAACATTAATTTCAGCCAGATAAATTCTTTTATTATTATGCATTCAATTTTTAATATCAAAACATTAAAAAAAATCATAAGTAATAAAAATAAAAAATTTTTGCCAAACTAATTTCAAATATACGGCAAATATACGGCAAAATATTGTATTAAACTCAAATAAATTTGGAATTTTTAATTTTTATTTTATTGTCACGCTGTTTAATAAGAAATATTAGAAAATCGCAGCAAGTAATAAAAAAGGAGTCAACAAGTAATATCAAAGAGTCTCTTAAAAATGTTATGAAAGACGTTGAATTCTTTGAGACACCCTATAGATAAAAAGGAGGAGGTCTCTGAAAGAACAGAGACGGAGAATGTTCGTGTGGAACGAAGAAAGAGAGACTACGAATGGAAAAGAGAGAGCGCGTGTCGGGTCAAAGCGAGTAGAAAAAAGAAGGAAAATACGAGAAACAGGCTGACTCTTGCGGAAAGCGAGAGACGGAGACGGAGGATCGTTGGAGCAACGATAGTATATATTTGTTTCCATTCTGTTATAGGAAAGAAAAGGAGAGAGAAAGAGAGAGAGAAGAGAGAGACTCGCGAGAGAAACAAAGCGAGAAAGACGATCCTCGGTGCATATCTACTACTGATGCATAATCGGTGGGAAGGAAAGGCGGCGAGCAAAAAGACACGACCAAGGATAGAAGGAAGACTGGAACATCTACTCGCATAGAATGAGGCAAAAAGGGCAGAACAAGTGAAAAATGGAGGGTGTATCTAGCGAACAAGAGAGACGCAAAGAATGAAGCTCGTTCAACTGACAAAAAAACGATGGTTTCTGCCCGATTTTGATGAGCTTCGGGTACCTTACAAAGTAGCTTAAAATAAGAAAAACATGCGCTTCTTATATACGCCCTAATGCAGACTCAAAAGATGAAACGTCTCTCCTGCAAAACTAACTTGACATTTATTTCAAAGAAATATTGCTGAAAGCATCAGATATATGAAAAGCGCTTTAGAGTGTTCCACAACAAGCTTTGTGGCATTGAAAGCATTTTGTAGATGCGCACTTGCATTTTCCGAGGTTATCTTAGGTAGCATCGAAGATGAACCATCGATATCACAAATGCTGGTTTCGAAAGCAAAGTAAGTATATACTTCAATTTACCTAAGTATCGCTAACACCCCTACTTATACGAGCGAAAGGCGAGTTCGAAGCCAGAAGAGTAAAGCTCTTGACTGCACGTTCGAGGGAAGAAAAAAAACAAGAAGATGAATAAGAAGAAGAAGAAGAAGAAGAAGAAGAAGAAGAAGACGAAGAGAGATCGGCAAAGTAACAAGGAGAGGAGAAGGTCGGCAGATTGGTAGCGATAGCTTCGTCGCGGAGCGCAGCTTCTCGTGATTCGCATTTTATCGCAGCTATCGTTTAAATCCTCTCATGTTCATATAAACATACACGCATACACATATGCGCGCGCGCGCGCGCGTTAATTCATGACGCGTGTGCGTGTGTATAACGTCGTTTATAATTTATATCCACACGTCGATACCGCTTATATTTGATACACGCGGACTCATTCGCAGTCGGAGCTAAACGCGTGTATACTACGAATGGTACAACGCGCCGCGCCGCAGCCCGACACTTTTTATCTGATGAAGACTTAAGCGTGGCGTAACGCAGTCGCCGGGCATAAATCATTTTAATAGGCCAACTCTGCCAGTCGTTAGATAATGCTCGTTAAGTCGTTAGATATCGGCGGGAGCTTTCGTACGTACGGATTACTCGCCAGACGGATACGCTTCATTGGCGATCAGCTGTGTTATTACTATGTCGGATGCTTTCCGTGTATTTTCTCGTTGTCGGCGAATAATGTTCCTAATACGGTACCTGGATACCTCATACTCGTACTGGATATCTCTCTATCCACGGCAAGCTTGATAAAATAACTCTCTAGCCATTGCAATATTATGTTTTTCGTGTCACTTCCGATTGTGTGTATGTGTGCGTGTGCGTATAATTCAAATTATAAATTATATTTTTATATTCAATTTCAATTATGATAAATTATTGAATTTCTTGATAAAAATTTCTTTATTTATTGCATTTCACACTTTAATTTAAAAACAAATCAATGTATTCACACTAGATCTACTGATGTACACCGGATATTCTGATCAATATCTGGGCATATTGTACTGAAACATACTTGTTTGTAACTGAATATCTTCTTTTATAAGTAACCGTATGTGCGACTATCTACAACAATACTATCAATGCTGCTCGTTCGAGCGTGATGTAATTGCGCGTCCAAATCTTTTCGATGCGATCCGATATAGACATCATAATCGGCTTATTCGTTTATTCTCGCGAAATCACCTATCGATATAAATTGAAAACACGCCGTGACCAATACGCGCAATAACGTACAATTAGCGAGTGATGTATCACGTTGCGAGGAAAGTCTTCGCTAGTGTTGGGCTATTTATTTTATCTAGTCGCTGTAGTAGTAGTAGTAGTAGTAGTAGTAGTAGTAGTAGTAGTAGTAGTAGTAGTAGTAGTAGTAGTAGTAGTAGTAGTAGTAGTAGTAGTAGTAGTAGTAGTAGTAGTAGTAGTAGTAGTAGTAGTAGTAGTAGTAGTAGTAGTAGTAGTAGTAGTAGTAGTAGTAGTAGTAGTAGTAGTAGTAGTAGTAGTAGTAGTAGTAGTAATAGTAGTAGTAGTAGTAGTAGTAGTAGTGGTGGTAGTAGTAGTAGTAGTCTTCTTCTGGTCGTCGTCGTCGTCGTCGTTTAGTATACAGACAAGTCAGCGCGTAATATATTGTTCACTAGTACGCTACTATATTTAGGTGCACCGTATGCTAACGCCAGCCATTGGAACGCTACCCCCTGCTGCTACAATCCGTAAGATTGCTGCTTTCGCTGGGCTACCATAACGCTCCGTCAGGACTAAAATTACGTAAAACAACCACGCTTCACAGCAGAAACATTGAGTCTGTGCTCCTGATCTAAATATGCGCCAGACATGGTAGTAGAAAATTAGAAATTGAATTGAATTCAATCTTTTGCTCAATCGTGCTTCTTTTCTCAATTGCAACATGTAAATATGTGATTTTAGAACCATGTTAAATTATAATTTGAATTACTTAACAATGTAACGATTAAATCAAATAAAAATAAAAGAAAATTAAAAGTTATCAATAGTTCTCAAAAAGGACGAAATATAAAAAGTACATATTTTTTTTCAATAAATATAACTTGGTACTGAGAAATTTATCTCTCAAAACGAGAAAAAATATAATGACGCGATCAAAAGAGTTAATAACAAGTAAGTGTAATTGGTAGTATAAGCCTTTAATTTTAAATTCACCCTTTGATTCCATCCTATACTTATACTATACCATTACAATGATTGTTCGCGCATTACATGCTCAATATTTTCGCTGTAATGCTTTTAATGCGTCGTAAACTGTAATGGGCGTGCAACACGTATTGCGTGTATGTGCGCGTCTATGTTACTGTATAGAATATAAACGATCTAATCATTCGGTGCAAATGTGAAGCAATTATTCAGATAGTTTTGCATTGATAGTAGATAACAAATTTTCCTGCTTTTTTTTTATAATAATACACGCTTTTAATTCCCTTAAAGCTTTTATTTTAAATATCATACGAATTTATTTAAATTTATTTAAATAATACCAATACACTCCATATTCAATTTTGTAAAGAGAATCTATTTGTATAAAGAGGTTTATGTCAGTATTTAAATATTAATTATATGATAAGTCCAATGAACTATTTTACTTATTTGTAGCAATTGTCACTAACCTTCCGTTGTTGAGACATTCACATTCGTACGTAATGTAAACTATTTGATCAGATTAAATTGCTTTCTAATTAGGTTTTTTTATATATCCAATCATCTCAAAATATTATCGTTACTTCATACATTATTGACTCAGAAACGCAAAAAAAAAAAAATAGAACTTTATTGGATAAATGTTTTTACACGACAATTAAAATTAATTGGTTCGAGCCAACGTAGAGAATCCAAAATAAATTGAAATAGTGATTATTTCTAACTATATCGATTAATATCGGATATCGGCAAATCAACAAATAACTATCAGCGACGAGAAACGAGTTTCAATTTAACGTTCACAACTTTCCTCATTATTTTGCGAAACCGACAGTCCGGACAGCACGCACGCACTACAGGCGAGATATTAATGCAACGCATCTTGTAGGGTCAGCATCCGCCGTCGTTAATTCCCCGCAGCGAGAAGGAAAGCGTGTATATACAAAAGTACGACGATTACGCACTCGCGGTCAATAATTCCTGACCGCGCGCAATCCACAGCGCGCGCGCCACCCGTAACCATCCGCCGTATGCACGTATAACTGCTCGGTAGCTCTGCTCAAAATGATGTATGCGCGAACGTTACTAGCTATTTACTCGGAATTGTATGCATATGTAACTTAACTCAATACCGCCGCCGGACTCCATTACCGTTTCGACTGCTGCGGCGGCGGCGGCGACGGCGGTGGGGTCATACATCGTTGACCCGGCCGGTTTGCGCGCATATTTACCGGAGCCCGTGAGGTTTGCGGACAATGTTTGCCCGTAGGAGCGCGCGCTTGCCTCTTCGATGTCGAGACCGCCGGGCATACTTGAATTTGATAAATCGAATGTCGCAAGTATCGATACTAAACACAGCATCGATAGAGTCTGTCGTAATGAAGAATAAAATTACCAGTAAAAATAAAGTAGGTCGAAAGCACACAATTAAGATCTGTTTAGAAGTGCAAGCAAATAATGTCTGTCATAAATCATATAAAGGCTATACTGTTCATTTAATCTCCGATATTATTGAACTAATTGATAGTCTCTATTTAATGTTACTACAGAAATTAATATTTCCAGCTAAATAATATAATAATCTATATTTATCTAAACAAATATATTTGATATTTTAATGTTATTATATTCATTTTAATATTGGAATCAATATGGCAATCAAAACTTCAGTCAAACAACTAAAAATGATGTGGATGATAAAACATTGCGTTTACAATAAAAAATTGACATATTTGAGATATTATTGTATCTCTAATGAAACTATAAAAAGTTAAAATCGAGTTAGATTCTCTGTTTGTGCAAAATGATTTATTTCGCTGCCTATATTCGCCTGCTATCGAGGATTTTATACTGCACAATCGAAAATTCAACGAAAACTGTAGAACGAGAGAATCGATGAGTTATAAATTTTTACGGATAAGCAGATAATTTTCAATCTGCAGCGCGCGTTATCGATTCACGTTGTGCGGTAACGATGCGCATCGCGCGGCGCAATAAAATTGCGCGACTTCCCATTGCATTCTCGCCGAAGCGTTAATTATGGGAATGCGCTGCGCGCGTATCCCTAATTACGCGAGAATTCGTGTCGTCCGTATCGTGTAGTACGTGTCCACTGACAAAGCTGGCCGTGGGGATAATGAACTTAAATTTGTCGTTAAACATCACCTCCACACATACGCTATTAGTTGATGGAATTTCCACGGAAAGTAGCGATAGTGCGTAATTGCGCGGTTACGCATACCACGTAGTTAGGTGTAATAAACAATCCTTATTGTAAAATAGAATTTAAAAGAAAAAAACTTGAAACTTCTTTGCTCGAAAACATAGATATAGATTAGTACAAAAGGATATTTCCCGAATAATAAATTACGATGAGTTGTAAAACATCGACATCCGTTCAAATAAATGTCGAGCAAAGTGATATATTGACACAAAACAAACGTTATAAAGCAGAATATAACAATTATTAATCTTGCATTATTTTAGTCGTTATTCTCTTTTTAAGCGTATATATTAAACGTCACAAATAACTGGACACGCGTGCATGTAATTAACGAGAGCACGATTACGCAAGTTATGAGGCGCGGAGACGTATGCGAAATTGAAAACTCATTCGTTTACACGTGCCCTCCCACGCGTGCAATCACGTTTGATTAGTGCAATCAGCTGCGGATTTTGCGTAACGACAGGATTCGATATCGCACGATATATGTCGACAGATAATAATGACGATGGGACGAGCACAAATATGTTTTTAATTAAATAGCACGTTTGCATTATCCGTTTGGAATAATAATTAGCATTGTGCCGACTCTCGAGGGGCTGATGGGGCGAAAACGGGGCGCGGGGAGCCGTGCGTTTGCACGAGCAATCGCATCGAATGAAATTCGCAAATGCAACATCGCGCGCCATGCCGTGTATCATAACCGTTGCGCTGCGTTTTGCTGCAATCAAATGTCACGATGCGAAATTAATGGACGAGGCAACGATGTAAAGCTCCGCGCTTTGGCCAGTTACACGGAGAAGCTAGCAGAACAAGATCGAGTTTTGTGATTGCGGATAAATTGATGAGCGAAAGTGTGCGCAAAAAGATTACACACGATAAATAACTATCCGTTGTTGGCGCGAAAATGAAGCGAGGTATGAAAAGATATAATTGTATTTTGCAATTTTTGCGATGGATTTGTATCATTTTTCTTTTCCTCTTGTTTTGAGCCAATTATTTACGATGGACATTTGTAACAAAAAAAAGAGAGAGAGAGAGAGAAAGAGAGGAAGAGATAGAGATACGCAAATCGAATTTTTCATCGTTAAAATCCGATCGGAAACAGACGCCGCGCGACTTTCCGTTGTGCAATGGAAAGCGAAGTATTTCGTTAACGAGAAACGAGCGGGGATATCATCGCTGCACGAGGGAACGAGATCCGATCGTACGGAAAGCAATACCGTGTGTCCGCTTTGGGAGTGACCACTGAAGTGGATGAGAAGGGGGGGGGGAGATGAGCCCGAGGTTGTATCGCGAGAGTCACCGGTTGTAATCGTTGTTATCAAGTGGAGGTTAGCGGGTGGGTTCGCGTCCGTTGTTTGCATTCGGCGGGGTTTGGAAGGAAATACGGAGTGAGAGAGATCGTGAGGGAGCTGAAGGGAATTGAGGGAGAGAAAGAGAGAGAGAGAGAGAGGGGACAGAGGGCTCGTGTTCGTGATAGGCGGAGCCGAGTGACGGTCGATATGAAACACCCCTCAATGAAACAAGCCCCATCCTTGCCCCTCTCTCGCTCTCTCCCTCTCTCTCTCTCTCTCTCTCTCTCTCTCTCTCTCTCTCTCTCTCTTTCTCTTCATCATTCTCTCGCCCACCTCTCGGCCGGCGCCTACGCTCATTCACCCTCGAACGCTTCCACCTTCTTTCTGCCTTGCACTTATCCGCCCTGAAGCTTATACAACGTGATCCGTCATAACGGCGCACCACGAGACTTTTAACTCCCTCCGCTCATCCCTTTTTACACCGCACGAGGAAAATTTCGTTTCAACGAGGACGAGGAAACGAAGCGACTCCACCTATAAAGGTACTCGAAATATAAAGCTCGCGAATATTTCTATTTTCGCGAATATTTCGTGACAGTTTTTGCACATGATGAAATGAGTTTATAAGTTTACTCGTTACGAATTACAATGGCAATCTGCGAAAACTTGTGATTAAATTACGCAAAAATAATTGCGTAATTGACATTTTCTCTCTCTCCTCATTTCGAGAAGCGAGAGCCTTTGTGAAAATGTAATACTTCACGTCACAGATATTTTTATAATAGTAATATCTTTTTATGGTTTTACAAAGAAAAAGGCTTGAGAGCGTGAAACTATTGAATTCCCGATTACGCACAATAAAATGTTTTCAGCAGAATTCGACAACCCATGTACATGTAATACGAATTACAGGACAGAATTGACATGGAGTTGACGGCACGTTAGGCAACGTGTAATTTGAATTGACTATTAATCGCCCGCGTAAACATTAGCTCGCGCTGATTTACATCGCACATTCAGCGCTAAATGTTTATTTGTCTAAAACAGATCCGAACAACATTCATCCGTTCGTTAAATATTCCAAAACTCTGCAATTTATACGATGAATTTTAGCAGTAGGTATTCAATATTATGACGTAAAATCATGCAGCGTAACTTTAAATGTATGATTCAAACATGTTACCGCTTTTCTCTATTGAATTTTGTGCTGATTGTAAAGCTTTTTTACATCAATTGACATATTTTTCATTGCTAATTTATGTTAGAAAAATTTTACGGAAAAAAGAAAGCACATTAAAACGCATTAAATAACAATTTGGTTTTTAATTACTTTCTATTACCGCGATAGAAAATTTTCAATATTTCCTGCATTTTTCAAGAGATTAAATGTATTCGGTAGACGCAAAAAAATAACGTTGAAAGCTTTTTGTTATAACAGTACTCGAATTATTTAAATGTACATTAATGTTCACACAAACGTATTTTATAGATCAAAGTTTTCTTATTATTGAAATGTGTGTACATTCGACAATGTCTTTTAATGTAAAAGACTTTATTTTTTCAGATACTGAAATTTATTTTAATAAATTCAAGTACGATGTCTGTCTGCATATAAATTTTCTGCATGTACCGTGTAGACGCTACTGCCTGTAACTCTTCATACTCTTAACATCGACTCCTTTTTGATGCCTTGCACCGTAAAACTCTGTAACAACCTCTCTTACACCGTGAACACGAAACAATCCGACAACGTTGTTCGCGAATTCGTGCCGTAACGCGGGCGATAGTCCCGGCGAGGATTCTGATTTCTCCGTAAATTCAACTCCGAATTCGGCGTGCCCGGTGGTACCGACGAGCGAAAACCGACGCTGTCAACGAATCGATATCCGGATGGGCGTGGCCTTGTCGATCCTCTCGCGGATGGAATAGAGCGCGCGGGATTCCTCGATGTACTCTAGCAGATGCTCGCGCCGCGGAAGATTTAGCGGTTCGATTTAGTGGTATTCGATATTCCTCCCCGTTCATCGTCGTGTCTGATGTCGGTGGCAATAATTAAAAGGCGTCCGGATTTCGTTACAGATTTCGCTTGATAAATAGCGTGTATTGAGGCGTCGACAAGGTATATAATTTCTCTTTTTTCCTCTCCCTCTCTCCCTCTCTCTCTCTCTCTCTCTCTCTCTCTCTCTCTCTATACATGGTGTACCAATCATTTCTCTTTGTTCTTTTGATATTGATATTTTCCTAGAGAATATTAAATGAGTGGCCATTATTGAATATTTTTAGCGTTAAGTATCTTGACAATAAAGCGTTGAAATAACATTCCGTTAAAGTAAAACCCACTTGAAATAAAATGGAAAATAAAAATGTTATTATTGCTTTGTTTTGAAGTTTCTTTTCCACGGAGTTTCGTTATCAATAGTTTGCAATATCATAACATTTGCATTCAGAAAAGTTTTACTAATATAAGAAGGATGAAAAGAAACGGGGCAAATCCAGGACACCTTGTATAATCACTCTCATAGCGTGCCGAAGTAAATTGTTATCTGCGGCGGAATATTTCATTACGTCTTAGCGTCACGAACGAAAGTGTATTAACGACAGAGTTCAGCCCTTCTCACCGCCGCCCTCCCGTCCGAAACGTTGCATATAAAACGCCTTAATGGCAGTACGATAAGGGCATGATTTATCGTCGCTATAACTCCCGAGTGTCGCCGGGGTGTAGGGCACGTCAGCCAGCTACTTGCTCTCAACGAGCGCGATTAACGTATTTATTCGTCTTCCGCTTTCCGCACTCAACGCGAAGTTGCCACGCCGGGGCGAGAGATATCGATGCTTATCATCGACATCGAAAGAAGATATGCATTCGTGAGAAGAAAGTTTTTTCCATATCTTGAAATATCGCCACTCACAAGGCATTACAATGTGGTTAGAACGTCATAAACGCAGAGCGGTATGTCGAGTGCAATTTATACATTTTTTTATTAATTTGAAATTAAGATTTTCAGGTTGTAAAGTGATTTCGAGTTTTGAACAATCAAAAAGGATTTTGAGAAGCTATAAAATTGACTGAAACTTTGTTCTTAATTAAATTCAAACAAATTTTACTTTCGCAAGATTTTAATTCCAAAGCTTAATCACTGTAAGATATTTCGTGTTAAAAGTCAAAGACCTAAGATGAATAACGGTCTTGCATTAAATTTCCGTTAACAAAAAATCCAAGAAACCGTCATTAGGGTAAGTTGCATCGTATAGGTAAGAAGCAATATTTCAAAATATGAAATTTTTCAGTACACGCATTAAGTCGACACGCAATCTCGGGTATTCCATAAAACGACAATTCCAACTCTCTTTAGAAAAGTTATCTTCAAATGGTTGATAGCAAAGTAAGAAATAGATCGAAAGTTCAGAAGTGTCAACTTTATTACAACAGATGGACGGTTAAATTATAGACCGTTTTCGTTTAAGAAGAATCAATGTGGCGTGAATGCTTCAATCTTCCGGTATTATATTGACAATACTCGCTCGACCCAGGGCGCATTAACGAATGTAAATCAATTAATCCTACGAGCGGGGTTTCAAGCGATCGGCGCGAGCTAATCCGCCCAGCGAGAAGCAGAAGGGGAGCCGGCTGGAATAGGAGGCAGAGTAAAAAGAGAAGGATAGAGACTCTTTAATAAAGCAATGTCACACTTCATGTAAAAACGTTTCAGCAATAATATAATAAAAGTTGCTATAAAAAATTTTAGCTTAAATATTTGTCGAGAGAGACGACTGAATTTCGTGTATTGAACTATAAAGGATAAATATTTTTCTTTGTGTTTTTTTTTTATATCGAGTAATAAAAGTCAGTATCCAATATTCAGTAATAAAACAACGTTGAGTTTCCGTTGCTTGGTGCTATGCTATGCTTTCGTAGAAGCCAGAAACACACGTAATAATTATTCTAAGCAATATTTTTTTCTTTTTTTCCAAATACATAAATTTATGCAATTTATACAAATTAATGAAAATCGAAACAAGCATACAACTTATTATTTTAAAAAAGATGAAACTATAAAATTATCAACTGCAGTTTGTTTTATTTTTCAAACGTTTTTCCGAAAAGAGCTCTTTCATGACATAGCCAGTTTTTTGCGTGGTTGTTTCAATTTCGACCGAAACAATCGATTTTACTGAAGCATGACAGAAGCAATCAAAGACTCAAGGATATTATTTTATTATTCTTATTAAAGTATTTTTAAAAAAAGAGGAAGATAAGACAGGGAAAGAGAAAGAGAGGGGGGAGAGAGAGAAAATCTAGAAGAACCGAGGAGACAAAGACAATGGCAGCAAATAAACGTAAAGTATGTACAGGGTTCTCCCTGCAAGGGAGTAGCCGGTCGTATCAATAATAAAGGATTCCAGTGGGGCAAGGCGGGAAGCAGTGGAAGAGAGAAAAGGCAAGGGGACTCTTCGGGGCTCATGTTTATATGCGAGTTTATTTCTTTCACGGTCTGGTCCTCATTCACCGGTCGCATTATCTCGCTCTCTCGCTCGCATATTCCGCCTCTTAGACCCGCGTCCCTCCCGCCCCATTCCCCTCCTGTACCCTCGGCAGGCCATTAAAATTCTGAGCGCCACACTGCTGAAAAATTACGGAGCCCTCTTCGTCCACGTCCTCGTCAGCCTCCTTGTGAGGTCCCCTCTCGCTCGCGCCGATTAACTACAAATGCGTCGCACTCTCTCCTTCTCTCTTCACCTCTTTACCTCGCCGTATCGCCTCTCTATCTCTTCTTCTCTGTATCTCTCCGCTCACCATCCTCGTTGCGCTGCTGCATCCACCATTCGATTCCTCTTCAGGTCCACTTTCTGCTCGGTTCCCTATTCCCCTTCCGACTCCACTGATCCCTCTTCACTCCGTAGTTCGTTTCTATCCCGTTCTCTCGCCTTTCGCACGTCTTTCGTGTACTAGCTCATACCGCTCTGAGAGTTTTCTCTATCCTTGCTATAGTCTCTCTTTCTCTCTTGCTATTTTGTTCCTTGTCTTTCATTTTTCATCCATCTCCTGCTAGTTTCTACTAGTCTGTCCTCCTCTGTTCCCCTCTCATTCTCACTCCTTTGTATCTCGCTTTCCTCCTTGCATCTCTCGTCCATCTCACACTAACTTATACTGATAGTATCCTTTATCTTTTAGTTCCTTTTCTCTTGTAGTCTGTTCTTTTTCCTTGTCTTTATGTTCAATCTGTCTCTTGCTAGTTCGTAGTAGTAGTCTCATCTATTTTTGCTTCTTTCTCTCTCCCTCTTACTCTTATTCTTGCACTTACTCTCCGCTGTGTATTTCTGTCTTTTGCTTTTCATCTCGCTAACTCGTTTCGTCTTCGCTTCCTCTTGCAACTCATTTAATTCTTTGTCTCTTATCTTTTATCTGTTTCTTGTTAGATTTTGCTATCATCTACCTTTGCTGCCTTCTCTCTTCTCTCGACTCTGTCTTTTACTGCTATTTATTCGCCTAGCTTATTTTTCTTTATATCCCTCCTCTTTCACTTGTCTTCCTTAGATCCTTCTTCTCTTTTTCTCTTTTTTACTTCTTTATGTAGATTATATTTTGCTTTATTTTTAATGCCTTTCGCTAATTCCTACAAAAAATCTCTATTTTCTTCTTTTTCTTCCATCCATACTCCATTTGATATATTGGTTTTTTTTTTCTTTTACGTATCTATCTTTTAGCTAACTTGCTCTTTTTTTATTAGGTATCCTATCTGTTCTTTTATTTCTTTCGTTCTCACTCGCATTTTATAGCTTGTTTCTTCCTTTACCTTTTATATGCCGTCAATTTCTTGCTTTCTTTTTCTCTCCCTCTGCTTCTTCTGTCCTTCTTTCTCTTACTCTTCCATTCTTCCTTTTTTATTCTCTTTCGCTTTATCTCTCTATTCCTGTTTTTTTTTTGTATCTATCTATCTAATATCAGAACGGTTCTCTGCTTTATGTTTTAGTTCGCTTCTTCTCTGCACCGCCGGTTGTGTTTCCTGATTCTTGCTGACTTTACCTACCTAAAGGATAGCTCTGTGAAATATCTGTCCGAGGAAATATCGAGATTCGATGTTTGAAGAGGCAACTTTCCGTGTTCCGAATAAGTATACGCAAGTGATCGAGAAGGAAGTCAGGAGATACTTCTCGCCGTTCGCCATCGAAAGAAGCAATAAATTCCTCGACCACACTGCTCGTACGTAATACGTAATACGTAATACGATTCACAAGATTTCAACCAATGCGTCTACATACTCGATGAATGCGACAACGAAGATCGATGAGAAACCAATGTCGAGGGAGCGTATCGCTGCGCACTCGGATTGCATCCAAAATGATATTTTAAAACATCGCTCCACGGCGCTTCGCTATAAACCGAAGGTAAATCAGCACGTTTATTTTAATTTCTTCGATACCGCGTTACATATATTTATTGAAGGAAAAATCAAAATTTGCAGCAAAACATTTTTATGAGTTTTTAGCCATTTTGGGAATTTTCAAGAAGAGTATTATTAAAAATATAAAGTCAATTAGAAACAAATTAATTTTAAGGTTTATGTAGAAATCTGATATTTTCCAGCGTAAAATAGATTTTTTAGAAATGGAGATGATTTGTACGATTAACTCTCATTGCAAATTCTTTATACACGCTATATATTGCATGCATTACTGTACATCGCAATTTTTTCCGTAAAAGTAGATCCGGTATCTTTCGTCGACAAAATTATTTCTCACATTTTCATCTCATCATCGGTATCACTGCAAAAGAATGATAGTTTCTTTTGAAGATCGAATCGCGGTTATATCAAGTTCGCCATCCATACTAGAACGATCGCATTTAACTCTTTGAGAATGAAACAAAGTAGCGATATTGTTCATCGATACTACGGCGCGCCGATCGAAACGAACGATCAAAAGAGGCGCCAACGGAAAACCAGTTGTGACGAACGAATCGCATTACGCGGCTCGCTCGCAATGTGCATCGCGGAATAACGCATTCATCAGGGGTCCGGCCGCATCGGTCGCGTCCCTTCCTCTCACCTCCGCGGGACACGTCGTCCTTCCTCTTGCTCGCGCATATGCCCACTCTTTCCTCTCGATCCAGCCGACATCCTTCTCTCGCTCCCGGTGGAGTCCTGTCTCACCGTTGGAAATCTGCCTCCCCGTTCATCCTCGTCAGCCCTCTCCCCTTCCCTTATCTCGACCGCGCTCGACGCAAACTCCGCGGCTCGCAGCCAATCAATATTAATGACATATCAATTCATAGGAACAATGTAGCCAATTACTGGCGGCCATATTACCACGGCGGTCTCTCACTCTCTCTATCTGTCTCTCTTCCCTGTTCATCCTTTCTTTGTTTCGTTAACTCACCTGGTCGGGACAGGTGAACGCGGTCTGTTATTTGGCAGTAATAATTATTATCAAGATCATTCTTGAATGTTGCAAGCCGTCACTAATAGGGAAAGAAACCCATAGAAAAGTACTTGTGAGTATCGTACTTTAATATGATATTAAAAATTAATTAAGTGTAATTAGCAACTGAGCACTTTATATTCGTCTTCTATAATCCTATTTTGTTGAATTTACACAAAAATAAAAAAAAAAAAAAAAAATAAAAATAAAAAAAAAAACAATATTTATAAAATTTAAAAAAATATACAGTATTGATTCCCGTAATTTTTGAAATACGAAATAATTAAAATAAAAGTCGAAATTTATTGTTTGAGAAATCGATTCTCTTAATAAAAGAGCGAACTGAGCGAAGCCATCTCGTTGTCACTTCGTCTCAGGAACAATTAAGTAAGTTGCAGTTAAGTTACCGGTGATTGCAATTGCGAGGAGAGCGATTTGGGCAGACTGAAACTCGCTGGAAAACTACGGCAACAGCTTCTAACTCGAAAGTGCCCGCGGTACTCTGCGTACTGCCGCAGACGTTCGCCGAAAAGAGAGAGGGAAAAAGCGCTCGGCGCGATCGATCGCACGAAGATTAACATTTACATACGCAACAATTGTACGCTGCGTAGCTTGGTATGGCACGCAGCGTAATTCTGTATACCGCGATGTATTCGAACAGAGAATAGCATGTCGGAGTTTCTAATTAACGCCCGTCGCAATTAACAGCGCTCCGGCTAATGACCGAATTGCTGTTTGCGTCCCAATCGCTGACAGAGTAATTTTGATTAATTATAGGCGCGGTAATGCCGACCGTGACCGTAGCGGAACATCGGCTTTGCGTTCGCAACAATACGCGCGCTTAGCGCGATGTGCATTTCGCGGATTGCACTTGCTCGGCTTCGTGACGTTTCTACGCGAGAAGTGAATGTATATGTGAATCGAACGAGAAATATATTCGAGAATAACGTTATTAAATACATAATGATCAATATTAGCGTCGGACAGATAAAATTATTTTTTTCGTCGATAAAATACCTAATTAAAAATTATTCGTTGCGCAATATTGAATATTGCATGATTATATATAAATATATCATTGAAAAGAATGAAAAGTTAAGCTTCAAAAGTTAAATTTCAAGAGAAAGTAAAAAGATAATTTAAAGAATTCACTGAAAAGACAATTTTCAGTGAATAACTTTCATTAATTATAGTGCCATATGGCGACAGATGAAAAACATTCCACATATAAGATTAAAAGATTGATAAAATCTACACGAGAGTATATTTTTGAAGGCATATATGAAAATTATTCTACATTTATCTTTCCACCAAACAATAATTGTATCTTAAAATATGAAAGAGAAATTTTTTGCATTTCTATTTCTTTTTGAGATTTTTTTGACGTTTAATGTGTATCATCGATGCAGAATTTTCTGTTTCAAATAAGCAATTTACATACTTTACTACGCGATACAATACACTTTGCATACTTGCACGTAATATAAAGTGAGAAATTTTTTTGCGCGAAATTTCGCAGAAAGTACGTTCAAGAGAGGGGAGACGAAAAAGGGCAAGAAGAAGATGAAGGAATACCGGACTCGGCGCAAAGGTCTCACTCAGCAATCTCGTCACGTTTCGATGCTACTGGGGGGTGTTCACGGCATGTGGTCTCACCATCCCTCTGCCCTTTTTCCACCTTCCCCACCGCTCTCGCACTTCCTAGCAAACAGGGTTCCTTTATCCTCTTTGTTCCTACTTTCCCCTGCGTCCGTAGCTCTTCGTCTATCTTTACGCCCCTCTGCCGATGGGGGCACGTTTCATTCGGTGAGTGCTCCCCCCGGACCTCGAACCGACCAAAGCTGGTCTCTCTACCCTTGTTATAAATACTAATTGCTCTATACGAACGTTCGAAATGTGTTTAACGTTTCTTTGGCACGTGATTCCTTCGCCACCCCTTTCTCTTTTTCACGCTTCTCTCTCCCCCCCTCCTCCTTCTCCCTTCCCTCCCTGTTTTTCTTTCTATTTTTCTCCACTCATCGCGACTTAGGAATGGTTTTTCTCTTTCCGCTCTTTGTAATTTCGATATTACAAACGCAATTAGGATTTCACTTTGATAATTCATCAAGCTTAGTAGTTTGTTTTTCTAACAATTTTCTCAAATACGCCAAGAGAGGATAAGATTTAAACTATTATAAAATCTTATTGTAATGCAAAAAAACTATAGCGTATTTTATGCAATTATCTTGAAAGTGTATAATTTTTATTGTAACATACACACATACGTAATGTAATCGAAAAAGTAATGCATACATTTTTCTCTGATTTTTGTTTGTGGTTTTTATGTATTAATTTTGGATTGCATCACATATACATATGTATGTATTTTTTTGTTAATACGCTTGAAATAAACTATTTTTTATATCTATTTTCACAAATATAAATTTTGATACAAATAAAAAAAAAAATGGTTTTAGTTTTGAAATGTGAAATAAAAATATTCTACTAACTCAAATATTAGAATTTTTATCCTTTTAGTGAATAAAAGTTTTTCGTTAAAAGTCCTAATAATGTTAGAAAAAGAATAATTTTAAATTATTTCAAATTAATTATCTAAAGAGTTTGTCAAATAAAAATTTCACTAAAAATTGAATTTTTAATCGTTTGGAATTTACTTTGAGAAAATAAATTTCTTAATATGACTTCTTGGAAAGTTATTTTTTAGTAGATTTTATAGCAACTCGTATGTATACGAGTCACCATCGATACCTTCAAAATTGGTATGGCAAAATTTGTATAGTACTTGCAATACAATCGATAAATAGAGAACGCAACAAGCGCCGGAATGATTGTATATATATTTATCTAGGAGCTACTATGTCGCGTCTGGATTTAATCGATTATCTGCGCGGTATTGGCGGACGTACATATATCTTGCATCACACGAGCTAACCAGCTGGTTGGTTGGTAGTCGTTACCTGAGATCATCCATCTATCCTAGGATACGGTAGATAGCGGAGAGATTGCTTTCGCTTTAACTGGATACAAGCAAACATATACACATGACTTCGTATGCGTGCGAATGCATGGGGAGGAACAAGATCATCCTTGCTCGTCGCATTGCTCGTGAATACGTATAGTGATTGATATCAGCTCGTACGTATGGACTAATATGGACATATCTAATGACATCACGTATTTTGCGCGACTATATCTGCATCTCGGCTCGCATAGCTCGCTCCGATAAGTAAATAAAATTCGATACTAGTTTTAATAAATCAACATCCAAAAACCATGCATGAACATTACAAAGAAAAGACAATTTAAACCCTCATCTCAATATCTCCACATTGCTTTGAGTTAACATTGCTTTAAGTTACATTTAAAATTATAATCAACAATATATTATATAATAAATTTCGACTTTGCTTTTGTGTCAATGTTATGATTATCATCAAATATTGTTTCATTTTATAAAATTAATAAAAATATAAAACAAATAACTCTGAAAAATTACAAAATCAACAATTGCGTTTATAAAAATCTGATCACGAATGTCAATTCGATTAAATTACTTTCGACATTTTGATGCAAATTCATCAGAACACTTATCCACGTTAATCCTTAAATCCTTTCTTTTTAGACGTTTTCCTTCAAGCCATTTTTTTGGATTTACTCGATCGGGCGAGGGATGTAGGGCGTTGAAAAGTCGTCAGATAATAGATTAGTCGACTGACAGATGGTTAGCTACACTACGGAAAGGGAGATACCACGGTGTCGGATTTAACGGAGGCTGAAAGAGCAGCCGGATAGTCGGGCACGACGGTATATCTCTCGGCTTTTCTCTCGTTTATTTTTTCTCTCTTTCTCTCAAGCTACCTCTTGTTCAACTCGAGTTTCTAGTTTGTATCTCTCTCACGGTCTTATGTAAGAAAAACAGGCAATTACAAGCTTGGTAATGTGACGCTATTTACACTGACTTTTATTACACAATTTTGACACGTCATTCGATCTCAGGACGTACAGAATATTGATTCTTCCGACGACGAGGAGTCACGAAGGATATTATGTAAAAACCTATGGTATATATATATTCACACTCTCTGAGTTATATATATCAGTATTTTTTTAAAGAGTCTAGTCGACAATTACAGTGAGTGATCTAATGAAAGATACGAGTATTTAACACGATATTCCATAACTTCTTCATTTTACCGAAATTAAATTAAATTTCCATACGGGCAGGACTACGGTCGAGCGAGTTCACGATAGCTAACTACATCTGTCTTCTCTTTGTGGTTCAGTTGGACAGCGTGGCGGCGAGCGTGCGGCGTGCGAAGCAGTCGGAAATAAAAAGAGAAAAAGGCAAGAAAACTCTGTTGTGCGCCGCAACAAAGTACTTCCACCGTGACGTCTTCCATTCTGTTTACGTCGCCATCGATACGTTTATTCGCGCGACTGCCGACTACCCGCAGCCCGTAGTGCCGACGGAAATGACTTGATTAACAGCAAGATTATGTTCGTTATGGAACCGAGAAGTGGTTCCGTTTCGCAAACAAACGGAACAGAATGCCGCGTATCCGTGACGTTGTTATTAGAATTCACGTACCATGAAACTGTGAAATATATTTATGAAAGCAGGAATATCTTCGGAAAAATATTGCAGATTGATCAAACGTGATATTTTAACGAAGAAAGTTTTGCAAATAATTGTATAATTCAACGAGAAAATTTCTATACGATATTACACACGATAATTTGCATAACAAGTAAAAAGATACATACATCAAATATCTTCTTAAATAAATAATGTTCTTTCACTAGAAAATTTTTGTAGATATGTTAACTAAAGAGATAATTACTTTTTAAACAATAATTTTAAGCATTACAGTAATTTGTTGGTAGTTAATAAAATGGTCAATTTCAAAGTTGCAAATTATAAAGTCATCAAGTTGAGTAAATCTGACTCAGGATGTTTTTTGTCTACAGTTTTACAAATTGTAATGTGTTTTCAAGTAAACTCTCAATCTCCCCATCTTTACGATTATGGCGCGTTCATTTTTATTATTATCAAAGGAATCATGACGTAGTTCCCATTTGCGTGATTCCACGCAAACCGCGCCAATGGTACGTCGCGAAGGCCGTCAACGGCGTGTATGGTCGAGGTCCAACGAGGACCGCAATATCTCGCGATAATCAATTCCAGTTCTTTAAATCACGACCGAAAAACTCGATTATCCTGTTTACCTTGGAGCGAGCTGTTCTTTCTGCGGCCTGTAGCGTAACGAATTGTGCGAAATTGCCGCTCAGGTAGCTTCAAATATACAGGGTGGTCCATTTTAATCTGTCCGCGAAATTTTTTATTGTTTGGAAATCGTACACCAAATAAAAAAAAAAGAATTAATAGATTTTCAAGATATTTTATGTGGAATAAAAATTAAAAACTAATGTAAAATGATTTTTTCTTTAAACTTTAGATGCATTGTCATATCTTTAGCATAATGATATGTGTATAAACTGTAAAATTAGGTAATAAAAATACATTAAAATATTTTTAAAAAAATGCAATTTAACTTAAATTTTCCATTGAAGAGTATCATACTATTCGTAATACATTGCTTTTAAATTTAGCTTGAAAGATCGTTTTCGATCAAGTGATTTTTCAAGATCCAATCAAGCGAAAAAAGAAAAACAGTACTGTGTATGTTTTGTACTGAATAAATTTCGTGCCTCGCGTTACAATGTCACAAGGCTGCCGGTGTATTTTCACGAAAGTCCCTCGGGCAACGACGACGGGAATTTTCGCAATAAGGAGTCGCGTTTATTGCTAAAGAAAAACACCCTGTTCTTTACGATCTCGCTTTATGAACAGGTTGAAAAGTTTTTGCAACAATCGTCGATTCGAAGACGCCGTGGGTTTTAAACGCAAGTCGTACGCGGACGCGTATCGAGTTAAA
Source organism: Linepithema humile (assembly GCF_040581485.1). Lineage (NCBI taxonomy): Eukaryota > Metazoa > Arthropoda > Insecta > Hymenoptera > Formicidae > Linepithema > Linepithema humile. The sequence goes on along the minus strand of NC_090128.1, from coordinate 5,911,825 downwards.
CACACCTGTTACACTCTCTCAAAGCGGCCGAATCGCACTAATTCAATTAGCACGTAACGCGTTTTCGCCTGCCAATCACTCGGCCCCACTGGTAAGTAGACTAATTACCCTTTCTTCTCGTCAAGAGAGCCGGCGTGCGCGGCGCAACACCGCTCGCGCACTAATTGAATTTCACGTCTCGCCACTTCGCGGAGTTACCTGCGCAAGGATGCCAGTTCATCGATTCCGTACGATTTTCCCGCAACACTGATCGGTCTGTCGCAATCTATCGCTTTCAGACTTCAATACTTAAGCAGGATTAATCTTCCACCGTCGCGTATACATTAGATATATGATTCAATCTTTTGTATCAAACGTAAACTTAAAGTTAAAATTACGAAATTATTTGTTTTCAGCATCTTGAAGATAAAAATAAAGTTCTTAACCATTAAGATGTTCTCATTAACAATAATGTATATATTTTTCATTGTAATGTTTTCTTATCGTTGTTCGCAGAAAATGGAATTTTAAAAGAAATTTTAAGAAAATTATTTATATGTACACACGTGCGTAAGTTTTTAAAATAATTTGTATAGATTTTCTCGCTTGTGACATCATAATCAAAACGGTAAAAGAGAAGATTTTTGAAAACATTTAAAGTGTTGATTTCCAAAAAGATTGTTAGTTTAATCTCCCTTAGAGTATGTCTCTGTTTTCAATTTACCTTACAGCCTTAATATAGCAGGTCACGAGTGAATTATGCAAACTGCGGCGCATTAACTTCTGCACAAGACTGGCTAGTGCCCGCGTGTAAAATAATTTACAACGTTTCCGAGTCAACGAACAAGCGCCCAGCGCGCGCGTGGAGAAAAAAAGATAAAATAAACGGAGCAAACAGGACGAAAAAGAGGAAAAGCGAAACGGAGAACGGGAGCGCGGCGAATTAGGAGAGAGAAAGAAGGAGGAAGAAAGAGAATATACGTAGGAATTGCGTTAGATAAAGAAAGAACGGAATATAAAGAATGACCGCACACACTTGCTCTTGCGAAGCAATGGAAGCAAAGAAGAGAGGAGCCAGCGCGAGTACGAACAAAACGCGGTAATGCTCGCTCCACTCCTCGTTGTGTCCTACCCGCTTTAAATAACTCGATCGTGTTCGTCATTTTACCTGTCTCTAACTACCTATTGAAATCTCGATAATAAAACACGTGCGCGCGACGGCTATACCGCTGGCATTTCGGCGCCTGCGGCAAGCTCGAATGAGACCTGTAAAGAGCTTTTTTTGGAAATAAAAAAAATAATGAAATGCCAAGTCAAATTATAAATAAATAAAAGTACAAAACGTGTAGCAATAAAAAAAGATTATGTTACTAATTTTGAAAAATAAATAAATAAATTTTTCAAAAAATTGAAAATTTTATAACAGGTAAATAAGTGAAAATTATATATGAAATATTTGTTAAATGTACAAAGTCTGTTCATTGACTTAATTAAAAAAAAAAAAAACAATTTTTCTATTAATTAAAAATTTTCCAGCAAAATAGCGGGTCACAGTCAAAGTAATAGCTTCTTGTATAATTCAAACACGCCTAGCGAATAATTATTGTCGCTAATAATACCGTTGCAGATAAACATCAATGACGAGGAAGAACACAAATACATACAATAGCATATAAAGTAACACTCACCGATGCAGAATGAAGCTGAAGTATGTAGAAGAACTGGATAAGCGAAGTAACAGTTAATCTGTAAAAAAAAAAGAGAAATCGTAATGAGTTTCTGAAAATCGTGTTGTAATTTCAAAGATTAATTTAACAGTTTTCAAGAAAGTTAAAAATTTCATAATAGCAACTATAAATGAAAATTATATAAAATAATTATTCACAAAGTCTGTTAATTTTTGTAATTACAAAAAGTATTATTTTTATAAAAATCTCATCTCTCTATTGCAATGCAATTAGAAGACGAATCTGTTGGATGACCTGTCGGAATGATTAAAGCATTAATAATTCATAAAGATTCACAAAAATTTATTCTATACGATCTTTGTGCTAATTACTTTCAGCAAAGTCTCTCGTTTTATCTAAGTGTCACTATTAAAATATCCATGAAAATACACACAATAATTTTGCTGATGTTGCAAAAAGTATAACATTTGAGGATAGCATAACCTGCTTTTTGTACTCGCGATAGTTCAAAGCATCGTGTCGCATCCTTAAGACGCGCCAGCTCGTTTACGTTAATTACTCGAAACGATATCTCCACTTTGATAGAATATCATTAGCGTTCCGGTACACGAGAATTAACGTCTCGCGATAACCGATGGGTTCGGGTTTACATGATTACACTGTGATTATAGACCCACGCGGCGTTTAAGCACGTCGGCGCGCTGATGAAGCTATCGATATTTGCTTAGAAATCTGTGTCATTCCAAGCACGTAGGTGTCCAATGAATAATTATGTCGCATGGCGATTGAGATGTATAAATTATCGAATTTCTTTCTTGCGTCCAGCATGTCGCTATCCAGTGAAACACAAATACATAAACATATTAAGTATACAGAATATGTATATCTGCAAGAACAATTTACAATGATAATATGTTTAATATAATACGTTTAACATAAATCAGCACAATAAATTCCCTTATTTTCAAATTATTTTTACATATTGAAAAAATAAATGACGAGAGAAATTTCTTTTTTACGAGAAATATTAATCATGGTAAAATAAAATCTTGCGTATGGACACAGTTATAAATTGCAAAATATCATTCTAATTAATTGTATTAATAAAAGATTTGTCTATGAAGAAGACTAAAAAAAGTCTTTGCGGAAAAATATTGACCCATATACTGCGAGGCGTGTTGGAGAAAAGAGTTAAAATAAAACAAACTATTGTTTATTCATTTATCAGTTTATCAGTTATTCGTTTATCAGTTTTTTTATATCATAGAAAGAGAGAAACAAGAAAAAAATAAACAAAAGAAAAAGAAAAAAAGAGAGGGGGGGGAGGAAGAGAAAAAGAGAGAAAAAGAGAGAGAGGTGCGAGTGTACAAAATGTCCCTTTATTTTCATGGTCGACTTCACTGTTCGTGACAAATTTCCCTCTCCGCACAAGTTCGCTTAGTCTCCGATCGAGTGATTCCAATGTAAATCACTTCATCGTCAGCGCTTTACACACAGTCGATCGACCGAACCGTCGTAGCTATATCCGACAGATCGGCATCGTCTGTAGTCCCGTAGCTTAGACTTAATTACTGCGATTAGCGTGAGAGGCGGTCCACTATATCTGCGCGTATTACACGGGGCAGCTGGCCTCGACTCTCCCTCTCACTCTCCTCTTCTCTCTCTCTCTCTCTCTCTCTCTCTCTCTCTGTTTCTGTCTATCTATGTTTCTGTCTACCCCTGAGAGTTCAGGAGACCCAGGGGTGTAGGAGTGGCGTGAGTGAGGCAAACCAGCAGTCAGTAAACCCCTCTAGTACGTACACGCCACTCTCTTTCTCTCTCTCTTTCTCTCTCTCCCTCCCTGTTGTGTACGCCATCGACCCTCACTGAGCCAGTAACGGAATTACCGAATACCCACCCTGCGCTACAAACCCCGCGTTATTAACTCTGAGATCAGATTTTTTTCATTGACTTATATTTGAACTCTGATGATCTATAAAGTACTGAGTATAAAGCGATAAATAAATTATCAAACAAAATAATGAATAATAGTTAATTGTGATTAATATATATTCTTAAATTATTCTATGCATTGCCATAAAACAAGTTTTACAATAATGTAATCAATTTAAATGTTTTTATTACATGCTAAGAAAAAAAAAGAAAAAAGAAAAAAAAAGTAATTATTACCAAAATTATATTTCAATTTCGTCCAATTAAAAACTTTAATGTCATTTTTTTTAATATAGAAAAATATATATTGTGTGTGTATCTGAGAACATCTTAAGAAAGTGATTAGGTTTAGACATCAAATCTTCATTGTCAATTAACACACATTATAAATTGGTTCATTATAAATTTTTTCATATTCATCATTGCGCTAAACGATATGTAATTTGTATACTTCGCGTTGAGGAAATCCATTTTCAATAAAACGAGAAACCGGTTTTTGCACCAAATCCTTCAATTGAAATCGCGCAAATAACAGTTTATGATCCATTAGTAATGGCATTGCGCATTTCAACATAATTATTTAAAGCGATTACATTTTACTGTAATATGCAATATTCAGTAACCGCAAATGCATCGTCAACCACAAAGTTGATCAGCCCGCTCTCTGTTCTCGATATACCTGGGCAAGGGCGTAGTCTACGTACATACGTACGATTCAGCCCGACTTCTGCCGGTGACATTGTAGAACGCATCTACCTCTCTCGCCTTCTATCTTATGTAGATTTCTATTTCCGTTTTCCCCAGCTTCCGTCTGCGTCATGCGCTCTGTACCACTCTGTATCTTTCTCTGTCTATATCTCCCATCTTTTTGTTCCTTTCTTCCTCTCTTTCTCTTTCTCGTTCATATTTCTACCTTTATTTATCCATCTGTCCGTGCAGTAGCGTAAGTAACATTTATAAAATCTCATCGCAACGTAAAATAAAAATTTATTAGTTGTTAATTAAAAAAAAAATATATATTTTTTTAGATCTCTTTTTTTTTCCTTTTTTAATTCGACATTCCTTTTTTTTACTTTTCTTTCTCTTTGCTTCTTTTTCTCATTCCTACTCTTTTCTTTTCTACCTTGTCCTCTTCCTTCTTTTTCTCTGCCGAATCCTTCTCTTTATTTTCTCTCCTTCTTCTTTTTTCTCGTCCTTTTTTCTTCAGGTTTTTTTCTCTGTTTGGTCGCAGGAATTACGACGCAGGGTTTGCGAGGTCATTAGTTACGCCACTGCACCCATCCCTTTTCCTCTCTCATATACCTGGTGTCTCCGTCGCACTCATCGTGTCTCTCTTGATTCCTCTTATCCACCTTGTCCCCTCCTCCTATTCGTCCTCTCTCTCTCTTTCTTTCTCTCTCTCTCTCTCTCTCTCTCTCTCTCTCTCTCTCTGTCTCTCTCCTTCTTCTTCTTCTTCTCGCTCTCTGCATCTCTCGGTATTACTGTATACCTACTGCAAGGATCTCGGAAATGAAGTCGATCCTCCTCCTCGCCCTGCCATTCACCGTCCTCCATCCTTCGTCCTCCTCCTTTCCCACCACCCGCCGCCGCTAAAAGCCTGGCGGGGTTGTTACGCAGACAGAAATTCAATATAGCCGTTACTCTTAGGTGGTTGTATGTACTTACCGTCTCTCCTCTGTGCTCGGATAACGTATTATTATCGAAGAGCGACAGCGCGAAGCGGCGACTGAGCGGAAGAGTGGATTCCCCGTCATGGAGAATTCACGAATCCGGGGAATAATCTCTTTTCCTCTCCCTCCCTTTAACCTTCCCTCTCTGTTCCAACCGCCTACCACCCTTTCTCGCGCGGCACTTTCTTTTCCTCATTGCGGAAATTCGCCGAACGAGCGATCGCGTTTTATACGCGTCAAGGGGATGTCGTGAGTCGAGTAATTGGTTAACGTGACCGAGAGGGGCTTGATTACCGAGTTATTAAACGTTAGATTAGATCTTGACATAAAGGGGATCAAGAGGAACGACGTGCGAGCTACCATCGTTATCGTGCGTAAGCATATTTAGCAATACCCCCTTTCTACCATCTACATATATTAATTATTTGCATTAATTTTCAGAAATTGGTGGTCGCGAATCCTTTCTTTCCCCTCGGTTATCGTTACGGCACTAATACCGCACTACGTAGACAGGAAATATCGAGTAGTATCGACGTATAATTAAATATCATCATCCGTAATCGAATTGCGTGCGCATCGTGGCGTGTTCATCGCTGATTCATTACGATCGCGTTGGTCATTAACATAACCGCGCAGTAGAGGCTTTGTTGCTAATTATTGCGATAATTGGTACTCCGCGGTATACTGAATTCCGAGCCGTAACATTGTTGGGCTGCCGCGTGTTCCTTTCACGTCGGAATTAATTTGTTTCTCTCTGGAAAATCGGACGAGCTTTGTGTTTACATCCGCTCGGTGCTCTAGAAATTATTTTCAGCAACATCGACTTTTGTATATAAAGTTTCTATATACGGCATTCAATTATTGTGTAATCTAATTCTTAAGAAACGTGAAAATAACGAAAAAGAAAACAAATGGATTTGAATAAGTGAGCAAGTTAATATCGAAATATGTAATGCTTCACTGCGCTCAAGTTTTTTTATAATACGATTAAAAGTAGATTTCTCTGCAAAAAAACTATCGGGTATTGTAAAATATATATGAATAACTTAATGACTAAATACTTGTTTATGATCATTACATTCCAATTTAATCACAGTAAAAGCCCTGCGGCATTACTTAAGAGGATTATCTTTGCGGCAAAATAAAGAAAAGATTCCACTGTTATTTGATACCAAAAAAGAAAGTAGTTAATTAACAAATAAAAAAGATCAAAATAATGATCAGTCGCTTAATTAAATTAATTTATCAATTATTTTTTAAGTATTGAATAATTATCATTACGATATCTTTTAATAAAATGTGACCTTATTTCTGTTACAATATACAAAATTATTACGGTTTAATAAATTTTGGAAAAAATCTAGACAGAACTTATTTGTAAGGACGGAATGCACATTTGAGATGCGCCGGAAAAATTGGATCAGGCGCCGAGATCTGCGGTTACATCACTGAACTACCCTTCGGCGGTTTGGTAGGTTGCTAGGAAACACCCCTGTGTCGAATCGCATGATTCCTCTTTCCGCGGCGATACCACCAAGATGAAGAAAGACGGAACGATACCTTTCGGTTTCCTTCTGTGCGCTTCAATCTTACGGAGCATCTCGCACGAAATTCTGTTGGGGTTTTCAGGGGATCAAGGGTGAGGACGATAGCCTCGAGAACTGTACGGAAGGATCTAAAGACGGCGCGACGAGAAAAGAAAATGATGAAAGAGAGAGAGGAAGAGGCAGAGGGAAGAAGAGAGAAAGAGAGGGAATACTGAAGAGCGAGGAGTTCGACGTGCACGAGTTGTTTAGTGGATACGACGACGTACGATCCTTGAAATAGATATTTGTCACTCTAATGTGACGGGGGACGAGGGCCTGCGTATCAAGTGACGCGGCTGAGTGTCGACAACGACCGCTGACCGCTATCCCCGCAACCTCTACGTTTAGCCTTTATCGAGACAAAGTTTCAACATTCATGAATTGAGATTAAATGGCTTATTATATTAATATTACCTATAAAATTACTCTAATTTTTTTTACAAATATTATATTATCGCATACAATATGTATAAAAAATTTCAAATATTTTTATAATCAGCGATGTAGCATAAAATTCGGAGCGCTATGTTAATAATATATATTTTATCATTTTTCCAATAATATATCTTCTATACTCGTTTATATTTAATTAGCAGAATTATATTAATTGTATATATTTTAACATATTGATATGCAAAAAGTTGTGCCAAGAACATCCTTATTATTCTTATCATAGAGCACTTTTCTGGATTAATAAATAATTTTTGAAGAATTTTCGAAATAGCTAGAATCAGTAAAAACTCGCTTTAACGCTCGTTTAATTTGCTTTTTCTCAACTCGTTTATCGCACATTGTTGCGCAATAAATTTTTACAATTTTATCGATGAATTACAACATACACAGTACCAATATGGTTTCTTCTGCCTCATTTGCCGGAGGCTCTTCATCTGAAAGTAAGCACGACATCAAATGGGTAAGCCGAACCGTGTTGGAGAGGATCAAGGACCGAAAGAAAGAGGAGCCTGATTCGATGCGAAAGTTTTTCGATCGAGATAATTAATCGACAGTCGTCTAGTAGAGCAAATATAAAAGTCGCACTGGTAGCAAACATGAAAAATACGAGCAAAAGGACAAATCAATAAAAGACTCATAATAGATAGACAAATAGATAGAAAGAGCTGAGAAACAGAGAAAGAGAAAAAAGAATAGAACAACGAGAAAGAGAACGATCGAAGAATCTAAATTCAAGTTCGAAGAATCAAAATTCGCAAAAATTACTACTATCTCAAAGATAATAAAATAATAAGAATTTTCGCGAATAGCAAACCAAGAAAGCATGAGAATCTATAAAGACGAAAAGAGTAGCAAGGAGCATGAAAGAAGGTAGTGAAGAAAGGATGTCGAGAGGACCGGCTGCGAGAAACACGAGCGAACGATCGGCGGAGAGAAAGACGGACAGACGCCGCCGTTCATCTTGGAATAAGACAAAAAGAGAATCAGACACGAGAGAGGGCTAGGGACAAAGGAAAGGACTTGTCAGGTAGCGAACACACTGCGCTCCCTTCCATTCCCTTCGACACCCTTTGGCTTCCTCCTCGCCGTTCCTTGCTTCGCCCCGCATCCTCGCACTTCCTCGCGAACGCTCCTATTCGACGACTCCTTCCGCTACAACTTTTACAAGACGACTCTAACAGTCGAGGACTTTTCGTTTTGTAAGATTTAGCGCTGTAAATAGCCGCGAGAATACTTTATCATCTAATCATTTCTCTCTCACATATCGTTTAAGATTCGACAAAACCTTTTCGATTCCTTAAATTCAATCATTCTAGTTTTCTTATTTTTCATTCTTTTTAATTACAAAATTTTTTATCGAAAAAGATACATAATAAAAAATTTTAATATTGTTTTGGCTTTCTGTTTTTAAAAAAATATTATACAATTGATTCGCGAGCATTTATTGAAGCGAAGAAAGAACGTCGAGAGGACATCTATTGCTAGAGCATGATATATATTTACGTATATATATAAAACAGATGCGATCAAACTCGCAATTCTGCCTTTCATTTTTACCTTTACAGAAAAATCGACTTTTCAACAGTCGACAAGAATTTCTGACAACAATATCCTTGACACACAAGTGTTTAGGCGAAGCCAAGTGAAGTTTAACTTTAAGCCGATCGAGAAAATCGCGCCACCGCTTTTACGTACCCGCGGCGAAATACGAAATCCCCGGTAGCATTTTGTACCGCCACGTTTGTAGCGCGAAAGCTGACACTTCATAGGCTGCGAGCTTACTCCGCGTACGACTTCGTTGACATATCGAAGTATAAGCCTTTAATCGGATTTGAGCTATGTAGCATAACACTTCGATAAAGAGTTTGACCGTCGTACGAAATCATTTGCAGCATTAGCTGACGAGCTTTTTCGCGCGACTGTATTATGTAAAACTCTATTCAAATTATATGTAAAATTGTTTGTGTTTCATAAAATGTTTGATACGATTGACGATCGAAATATAAGAAGCGGTGAATCCGGCCGCTTTTTAACGTGCCGCAGAAATTTTTAACGAAATAACTGATAACTAGCGGAATCTTTTACATTTTTTATTCAACAGAAGCTACGAATATTTGTTAATCTTTCGAAGTGATAAATAATCGCGCGATAAATAAACACGTTGTGCGCGGAACACGAGTAAAGTCAAGCTACTATACGCGAATAAAAGCAATAAAAAGCAAGATCCTCGTTTCAGCGTTTCCCTCCGTAATGCACCGCTAAAGAGTCTAAAGAAGATAAAAACGAGCAAATGAAAAATAATCACCGGACCTGGTGCGGTTAGAAAGGCTGTCGAGAAGAGCGGGAAGCAAAGGAAGAGGAGAAAAGAAACGAAAGAGAGAGAGAAAAGGGGAAAGAGTGAAAGCAACGAGAGCAGGGGTTGGGGTGGCCACCATCGCCCGCCGCTGGAGGCAGCGACGTTTGAGAATACACGCGCCCCCTTCGGCTAATGGAAATAAGTTCGCCTTTCTGACCCTCCAGCTGCGAATTGCGAGGGGGGGGGGGGGTGGATGAAAGGCGGACGAGAGCAGGCATCGCGCAGGCATCGAGCAAGCATCCGGCGACAAATTCGACCGGTGGAGCTTTCCACCGAATTAGACGATAAATATCCCTGATTTACCGCGCGGGAGTCCCTCAGGCTCACCGTGTGGTTTACTCTTCGTATTGTTGACTTTACGATTAAATTTGAAGTTGAAAGCTGTCATCTTTTTGCAATGCAATTACAATTTAAAATTTTGGAAAAAGGAAAAATCAATACAAGTTATATATTTTCATAATTCAAAGGTAGCCAACTGTTACCGGAGACTTGCTGAGAGAATCAAATTACTTGAAACACTTCAAACGTCATTTCGAGCGCTTTAACTAAACGAATAACAACTTGTGCTCCAAAACAGAACAAAACAAAAATTGTTGGCGAGATGAGTTAAAGCTGGTTTCAAGGACGGAAACTCATCAAGCGTGCTTCTTGCAAAAACGCAATAAAGAGGGATAGGCGCGTGGAATTCCGACAACCGCAAACACGATGAGCCGCAGATTAAGCTCGCGCAATCGCGCAACAATTACATTGATCTGGAATCTCAAGGATCACGCCGTCACGGCGCATTCGATCGAACCATAATTCGTGGCATCGAACGCTAAAGTGCTAATTCATTTAGCTGGTTCCGCGCGCATAATCGATGCCTCGATCTCTTGTCACGGATAATTAACCCTTTCGCCTCAGACAGAGAAGACGCGGCGGGGAGATAATTAGCCAATTAGGCGTTACACGTCGCGACGCGCGTAAGACCGAAAGATCGACGCCGATGCACGACGGGTAAAATTATCGCGAACGAGCATTCTCGGGAAACATTATTATCGACCAACTGGCGGTATTAAACCTCCCATTAAGACAAGCGGAAATAGACAATCCACAGATGCCTTTAGGCGTTTATCGCCAATATAAGCAGCGCGCTTTCCTCACGTTATTATCAAGCGTATTATGACCAAGATTTACGTTAATATAATGCCAGTTAGCTAGATTTTGCTTTTTTTTTATTTAAAAACTTTCGCCTTATAATTTAAATAACGCATTTATTGCAAGACTGGTTTTCTCGATCCGAGTCATTGATTCGATGAAAAATAAACCGCCGCGTGTCGCGAAATGAATCGCGGATGTACGCGCGCTATTTACCGCGACGCGCCGTCGAGCGGAGAGCGAACTGTGGCGGAAAGATTGCTCCATTACAACGGCGACAAGTGAGGTGTGCGTGCAGCATCTCACGGACGGGATAGAAAAAGGAACTGCAAGCGGAGAGCTACCGTACCGGGCGTATGCGCGATCTCGAGGATGTATTTCGATTTATCTCGCACAAGTGAGTGGTTTCAGCATACACGTGTACAGAGCAAGCACCAACACTAGCGAGTACACCGAGTGGTATTAGGGGCTCTTATGTCGTTTGTCCCGCTCTCTTCGTTCTCCGCTCGTGCTCGTCCTAGCTGACTCGCCGTCTCGCTCTTTCTCTCTCTCTCTCACTTTTGCCTCCTTGTTCACGCTCCCCTCGTGTCGAGGGAACATGACAATAATACGATATGAGGCTACGAGCCGCAGAATATAACGTAACTCGTCTCAGCGGGGTTCTCTGGCGTGAGCTCTACCTCTTACCCCCTGCCGACGAAGGGAGAATAACGAGTTAAAGAAAGAGGGGCAATGGAAGAAATAACGCAGAGAAAGAGAGAAAGAGAGAGAGAGAGAGAGAGAGAGAGAGAGAGAGAGAGAGAGAGAGAAGGAAGGAGAGAGAAAGAGCATATGAAAAGTCGACTAAAAAAAAACAGCAGGCGCTTGTAAAGTGCAATAATGCCGCTCAGCAGGGACATTCTTAAGACGCGTTTATGCCGACAACTTTTGTGGAGAACAGTGTTATCGACGGTATAAACGAGTTTCTGGCAAACAAGTGTTGACCGTTTTTATTGTAGCCGACCAAAGTCATGAATTTTTTGACAAAAAGCCTTGTTAGCTAATTTTGTCACGGGTTAACCCTAAACATACAACACGGACAACACTGAATGTGTAACAGAAAATTAGTGAGTTCAGTGATAATTTTAACATTTTTATAAATCTTTTAAAACTATTTTAGTCATCTACTTTCAATTTTCACTCCTTTCCATTATACTGCTTAATACCGTTAACAAGATAAATGTAATTGCTGTTATCAAAAATCGGCGGTATGATATTGCTATATTTCATTTACGTGTAAAATGCAATCAAGCATATTCGAGAGAGTTACGTGTACCAGCAATAAAGAATCAATTTAACAAATCTAACGAATATATATTGTGTTTGTTTACGAGGAGAAATTTGTACAGCATTCGCGTGCAATCGACTCACTTGCCAAATTTGAAATCTGATGATACAGTATCGGCAAAATTCGATAGATCCATCCTTCTCGCATCGTTAGAGAGAACGCCGGTCGGCCGTAGCGAGCGATGTCGCGCGCATAAAGTGCCGTACGTCGGTTTATAAACTATTTATGCTAATGGTGCGCTCGAGCGGCCGACTCATCGCCGTCGGTGAAGTCGTAATTGCTTTTACGCGAATGCAATTACGGGGCTTTAACGATGACGCGACGCGCTTAATTGCGTTTATATTCGCGCGGGATATCTACGTAATGAAGAAGACAATGGAGCGAGAGAGAACGGGGGTGAAATGGACCGCGTGCGGTGTAGCTATCGCAATTTTTTCGTGTCCTGCGCGCTCTTTTATTGCGACTACTTTTTCCACGATAAAGACGCCCGTCGTTGTGTCCTCGTCATAGTCGTCGTCGAAGGTCCGCAAAAACCGAGTTTCCAATTAACTGAGGCACGGAAGACCCTCGTTATAAAGAGGAGTTAGAAATCGAATAAATGCGTTTTATAAAACGAAATGAATTTACATCATTGAATTCATTTCCATAAAATTTACTACACAACAAGCTATATGTTTTTTTTTTTTATTATTAAGCAAAGCTGCTTATTAATTTTATACAAAGGCAATAATTGATAACATTTTAATCGCTGAAGAATAAAATATTCTGTGAATCTAACTTATCTTGCAAATTCTTTAGTACATTTTATTTTTACAACCTCTTTTATGTCGGTTCTGCAGATTCTCGTCAGAAAATTCAATATTTTATGTCAAACATTATCTAGACAAATTATTACATAATAATCAATCAAGAAACATGATAGCACTGTCAAATTCAAATGCATTTTTACGGCACATTCTCGGCAATGAATCTCAAGGATGTTAATAGACGACGACGGTGGTTTTCGCCGTTTGATCCGTGCAAACACTATACATCCACGCAATGCTCAAGCGGACACGTGTACCGACACAACCATGAGCCATTAGATATTTACACGCGTCGAAGTTGGTCGGCGACGAATCGGTCATATATGAATTTTACTGCTTCATGTCGGATCTTACTTAAAGTAATAAAGTAAACCTGAGATGGGTTAGCAATCCGGACGGTGGGTCGTAAATTTCTCATACCGTACGGTTGCTCACCCGGCCGTCCGTCCCCTCAAACCTTCAGCCTTTCTCACCCTCTTTCCCCCCCCTTCTCTTTCTACCCGCCAAACCCACTGCTTGCTCGTCGAGCACGATTTCAACCCTATTCACTCGCTGTGACCCTCTGTGCACCCGCTTTCTACTTACAGACCCTTGCGAGTCGACGACAAAGCTGCCTACGAATAACAGATTATTATGGCGGTGATTGTTTCGGATATATGCTACCATCAGTATAGTGGTTTTATGTCGACCCAAAGTAACGAAGGGTTAACTGATTTCCGATTTAAATTAATTAACTTTACGCGACTTCCCATTGTCAATTCCATTATCTTTCAATTGATACTGCTTTCGACGGTAATTTTGTCGAAATATACGGGCTTACTATTTTGCATGTATTTCTGCTTGTAGATTTTGCAAACATAACAAAAACCAGGCAAATATTCTGAATAGGAAAAAATTGATAGAATTTTTCGACTTTCATGTATGAATAACTGATGAGAACGCATAGTACATGCTGTTCTTTTACAAATACCAATTTATGGAAAACTGATCAATATGTTTTTTTATAAATACTTATAGCATTTTAGATGTGTAATTCATAAAAATATTAAATGATAATACTAATATAAAGTAATAATACTAAAAGAATTGTATGAAAAATCAAGTCTAACCTTGCGTGAAGTTTCTTCAGCTGCGACGCCGAAAATATATCGCTAGAGACATCTTTCGAAGAATCGTTGAATCTGCTTTCCCCGATATCATCAGCAAAAATCTGCACAATATCACATTTATATTAATTTAATATGATTCTAACAAGCTTTTTTCACATTATTACCTTTATTGAATCATAAATGCATCATTAAATGATTTATCATGATGCTGCGACAATTCATTATACGACAAAAATGTAATCAACAGTCAAATCAGCAACCGTATACTTTCTAAAAATTTATCCATCATTATTTTTTACAAAAGCTTCAACAAATTACGGAATTACGTTTATTATATTTATACGCGCAAAAACATAAAAACTTATTAACGACTTCACTAATATGTTCCTTTCGTTATGTATTAACTTTGACTAAGGTATTAGAAATCCGGTCATTGTAAGTAGACAGATGGCGTTCATAGTGTCATGGCCTTTTCCTGTTCACACTTGCACGGACGAAGACGTGAACGTAAGTTATAGAGTAAGAATTATCAGTGTAGCGAGGTAATCTCGTGCTGATAAAGTATAAGTCGATATCATCATTCAAGACCAGCTAGAAATTGTGAGTGATTGCACATGTGATGGAATTTATGTGGAATTTTGTACAAGAAACGCATGCCTGCATGCGGTACTAGCGACCGCGTGGCCACATGTTTTACCTATTTCGTTTCCATTACTTTTCATTCAAACATTTAACAAGCTAAAATATTGCTTTGTTCACGATCGATTTGTTGCAGACACAAAAATATCTTCTATCGATGAATTTTACGCTATCATGTTTTAATGATACTTTGATATTTTAATTCTAAACAAAACAATTGGCTGCTCCTAAAAATATAAATATTTTGTTACATGACGGTTATTAATAGAGAAATAAGAAGAACTATTATTTTAATTTAATATATATATTTAACTAATTGACCATTTTGCAGATTAAACATGGATGACAAGGAAGCATTTGACGTCGATATGGTGGTGGCAACCACAAATACATTGCCAGTAGCCATGCCGGCTGAATTGCCTGAGATCAAACTATTTGGGCGCTGGAATTGTGACGATGTGCAAGTCAACGATATGTCCTTGCAGGATTATATCGCCGTTAAAGAAAAGAATGCCAAGTATCTTCCACATTCAGCAGGACGTTATGCTGCAAAGCGTTTCCGAAAAGCACAGTGTCCCATTGTGGAACGTCTTACAAACTCTCTCATGATGCATGGCAGAAATAATGGAAAAAAACTAATGGCTGTACGAATTGTGAAACACGCTTTTGAAATCATTCACCTTCTAACTGGTGAAAACCCTTTGCAGGTGAGTTTAATATCTACATAATATTTATTTCAAGTATCCGTTTGGCATTTAATCTCATCTTTTTGCATAAATAATCTTGTATCATTTATATAAATATTAACATCAAAATATTTGATTAAGTTCAAAATAAAAGTTTGTTGTATCAAAATTTTGTTTTTTCTTTTATCTCATCTCTTTTCACTTTTATTTAACAAACTTACTGTTCTGTAAAAAGATTTTATAATTCAATAGCAAGCATTTAATGGAAATATTTGTGTTTCAGGTTCTTGTTACAGCCATTATTAATTCAGGACCAAGGGAAGATTCTACGCGTATTGGACGCGCTGGTACTGTAAGAAGACAAGCTGTGGACGTATCTCCACTACGTCGTGTTAATCAAGCTATTTGGTTGTTGTGTACTGGTGCGCGAGAAGCTGCATTCCGCAACATCAAGACAATCGGCGAATGCTTAGCAGATGAACTTATTAACGCCGCTAAAGGTTCATCGAATTCATACGCGATCAAAAAGAAGGATGAGTTGGAACGCGTTGCCAAGTCTAACCGATAAACACTTTCTATATGCGGAAAATATAAATAAACATTCTATCTTTAAATTGTTTTCTATTTTATTCTATAAAAAATTTACCCAAGAATACCATTTTAATTTTTAAAATTAATTGTTGAAAATTATAAAGCAATAATCAACATAAAACTTCAAATTAAATTTTTATCTTAAGTCAAAGTATAATTAAAATTCAAAAAATCAAAAAATTTGAGTACAAAAAACTATTGAAATCTTTTATTTTTCTATGCCATTAAGACAATTTATAACTAAGCTTGTAACATTTATTTTTTTTTATTCAAAATTCTATTATGATCTTTTTTTTTAATTTAATAGCTTGGATTTTCTGTATTGACTTATTAAAAATAACAACTTCATATTTATCATAGAAAATATAATTTAAAAAATTTGGTTTGAATCAGTTTTATTATTTGAATTAAAATTAATCATTGAGGGAATATTTCCTATAAGAAATTATTTTTTAATAAATCAATAATGCATCGATTGAATTGTAAGTGCATTGTGTTAGTACGCTATTTTCTTACCAAGAGGGCGTTTGGTATAAATATAACGACGTCGACAGTGAATGTGGAGGGAGATATACCTTGAGGTTAGAAGATTCATGGAATGAAAGAAGACCTTTAATATATCAAGTGTTAGATAATACCTCTGACAATGGCAGGTGCTTTGAAAAGGGTAATTTATCCATTTTCAATAAAGAATACACAGAATTATAGAATATCATCTGTTACAATTCACATCTACATTATTGACTAACTTGTTGAAAAATCTTAGAATTTATTTTACTAATATAACTATTGTGTTTTGCTTGCAGTCAACGAATTTGACAGGATTAGCTGTTTGCAAGAATCCTCAAGTAACATTAATTCCACTATACAACAGAATTTTGCGAGTGTTAGAGAAGTTTCCGAAGGATTATGCTTATCGGAAAGAAACAGAGCAGGTTATCAAAGATAGATTGAAGATTGTGAAAGAGGTGAGACAATGCTCACAAAAGAAACAACAATCATCGTATGAGATAATACTATATATAGTTTTTGATTAAATACTATATTTTATAGAGTGCTGATGTAAAAGCTATAGAGCACAAGATAGGTTGCGGACAAGTGGAGGAACTTATAATACAAGTAAATAATGAGATATCACTGGCAGAGAAGATGCTAGTGTGGAAACCATGGGAGAAATTAATTCAAGAAGCACCACCTAATCAGTGGACGTGGCCACCTCATAAGTAATACTAATTTGCTATAGATATTTGTATATAGTGTGGAACTTAGATGTCAGTTCAAATAAAATATAGATTGTGCATTACGTAAAATTACAATATTTCACTGTGACATATTTACTGTTTAATAAACATAATAAATAAAGTCTTTATAACTCTTTTTTTTCAATCTTATAGAAAATATGAAGTTATTTAAAAAATATAATTATGAAACAAGTGTCTTTTTTTTTTTTAAATTATAATATACTTTCCAATGCAATTATAATATTTCATGTACTTTTAAATGCATATTTTTTATTATACCATGTATTGCAAAAATTGATTGCATTGATACTATCAAGAGACACGGTAGTGTCTCGCGCTAAGTAATAATAGGATATTATGTGTTTACCAAAACATTATTCTTTTGCTGTTTCTTATGTTTATTGATTCATTTTTACAAGTGTATGCTCAATATATTTAAATTTTTAAACAAAATATTTGTCCAAATTTGTATGGTTCAAGATTTATCCCAACAAATACTAACCAACAATAACATAACATCAATGTTATAATTTCCCACTCAACAATATAATAGTTACGTACAAGATATGTTAAATTGCAATAATGTTGTTAAATAGGAAATTATAACATTGTTATGTTATTGTTGGCTAGTGTTTGCTGAGATATCTATATTATGAATATTATAAATTTCTATACACTTAATAGAATTAGAGTGAAGAATCAGCAAGAAAATCTCAAAATAAAATCAATTTCAATTAGCTCAATGATTCAAAATAGGCAACGATAAATGATGCAAATTTGGTAAAATATGCATAAATATTCAATTAATCATGCATCTAATGCCTCTTGCGCGATTTATGTACGTGTATTTCATCACAATGATATGTATATATAATTGATGAACAGATGAGAGTACTTATTAGCTAGGATATTATAGTTTATACTCACTACAGATTCTGCCTTCGATTGCACCAGCTCTCCATCGATGAATACCAAAAATTCGTATTCAATTACGCGCTTTATTGAACAAAACACAAAAATCATGAATACGACATACAAAACGCGAGATAAATACTGTATCTAACGAAGAATATATCGCGCGTCTGAAACAATGGCGTCTGTGCCTATGGCACAGTTCAGATCGATGAAACACTGTTAATTGCGAATATTCGCGGAAAATAATATGTTCTAACGATTGCCCGTCACTTTCATCGATATTACTGACAAAAATTTGCAAGCATTATACACTTTTACTACGTGATTGCTACGAATAAAACAAGATCTAATTACTTATCTTTCGCGCTCTGCGGTTCATCCAGGAAAAAGAACTTTACCAGTTGCAACGCACTCTAGCGGCTATTCTGCATTTTAAATCAAACCAATCAAATTGAAAGAAATTGTTGTGGGTTTAGAGTTATTGCATATAAAAATCAAAACACTTAGGCAGTAAGTGAGTTGACCAATCACAATCAAGTATTCTCGAGAATACTTGATTGTGATTGGTCAACTCACTTATTGCTAAGTTTTACTATCTATGTCTTTCTATGTGCTGCAGCCCTTACCGTGCGATAAATTAGAACACACTGCGGCCGTTAGGTCTCTTCCGGTTCGATCGTCGAGCGCGAATGTTTGGTGAAATGTAAGTTGTTTAATTATATATTTTAATCTGTAGTAATCACGTAGTATTGTAAATTATTGTCTACAATATCGATTAAAGTAACAGGCTATTATCAAAATACATTATTTACCGCAGATATTCGTGATTAGCATCGATCGTCGGACAGTCGGATCGTATTCAAATATTGTAGGTTACGATTTTAATGAGTATATAAATTTTGATGTCACACATATGCAAAATAATTTCTACAATCGTTTAAGGTGTCTGAGCGCAGTATACTTTTTATTAGATGCATGTTGAAATTCAGACAATGTTTGTCTCTGATAATCTTACAATTAGCGCGACCGCCAAAATAACTGTCCGTTTCGCTCGCTCTGAATACAGATACAATTGTCAACAGCAGCCATATTGCAAACTAAAATTTTATGCTCAATGTATCAGTGTCAATGTATCGTGGAATATGTAAGGTTGTAATAATCGGGACAATTATGTGCGTGGACATGTTGCGGTAACAACCGTGTTTTATGTAGTGTGGCGAATTCGCGACGTGAATCCGCGATTTTCGCGTAAGTGAAGTGTGCGGGTCGATGTTGCATTCGGTAGTGCGGGTAACAATAAGTGCGGGCTTCCAATCTTCATCAATTTTTCGATGGAGCTGACGCAGAGGAATCTTGAGCAGTATCTACAGCGGATTGACCAAACTGCAATACCTTATTTGGTAAATACAATTATTTATTCATTATTGAAATATACATATAATTTCATGATAACATATACACACATGATTACAATTTGTATCGATTAAATATTTAATATAAGCTGTTTGGAAATCTTTTTATTAGAATATGTATTAAAGCTTTTATTAATTATTACAATTTTTAAATAATTGTTTACACAATTTATAATATATAATTATGTTTTAATTAAGATGAAAATAATTAAATCATAATTTTATATATATAATGTATAATGATTGTAAATATTAAAAATAGCAAATCTTTTACTGAAATATTTTATTTCAAAGTTTCTGTGTGCGTTACATTACATAATATTTTACATGCAATATTTTGCAAATGACAGATAACAAATAAATGATTATTTTAAAGTTACTCGCCGGCGCCTGATATCCTTCCTAAGCTTTCTTTCAATCCTTCTTACAGTTCTCTAAGGCATTCATACGTGCGTTTGCGACGCAAATACAAAAACTGTACGATTTTTTAAACGACACTCCTAACGTGTACTTTGTTATTTGGACAAAGTAAAATCTGAATATTATCGTCGAGTGTCGTTTAAAACATCATGCGATTTTTGTATTTACATTGCGAATGCGTATGAATGACTTAAACTACAAGAAGAATTGAGAGGAGGCTCAGAAAGGACATCGGGCATTGGCGGAACAATTTTAGAGTAAGTAATCAGTTATTTATTTGTCATTTGCAAAATATTACACGTAAAATATTGTATAATGTAACGCACATAGAAACTTTGAAATAAAATCTTTCAGTAAAAGATTTGCAATTCTTAATATTTACTGTTATTAGATTTTGTAACATTTATTATTTTTAAAATTGTAGTTTTTTCGATAAATAATATGTTTTTTTAAAATATTATTAAAAGAATTTATTTAAAAACAATGTAAAATAAGATATCTCAGACTATTACAATATCAGAATATTAATTTCCAGATACAATTGATGATGTATTTAACTGAGGTACAACGGTGAGTGAATTCATTCATTTTACTTGTGTAATTGCATGAAACATTGATTGCATGAAAATTTCTATATTGATCCTTGCTTGAAAATAAGCCATTGAAAATTTCTATTGTTACTGATATTTTTTCAATTTCTATTTCAATCGTATTTTTTTCAACTTCTGAATTCAGTGATCTATACAATCATATGCTTGAGTTATCTTATTGCGTGACGGTAATATCTTACTCTTTTTAATTTTGTATTGTATCTTGGCCCTTTATAATCGTAAAACCGACTGTCCGTTCCCTGGTAACGCGGTGGTCCATCCAAATCGTTTCTCGCCGTTCGAACCGATAGTGATTGGGCCTTATGCGGCTAACAATAAGTGCACCGATGAAAAAACGAAGTGATCAAACGCGGGGGCCCGAGGCACCGTAATTTCGTGATCGTTATCCACCGAAACCTGATGCGGGCAGTCTCTCTGTCTGAGAAGTGCATGTCTTGTGCGCATTAGATTTTTAAACTTATTGCCGAACAACCGATGATGTAGCCCTCGATGCCAAATAATTTAATCTCATTTTTGCCTTGATATAGTGATTTATATTTTTTAATCGAGAATATCAATTGATGAAAAATAACTAATCATAAATATTCAGAAATATTTTGTTAATAATACTTTTCAAAAGTAAAATAAAATTTATTGAAATAACTAAGAAATAGATAGATTATTTAATTTATGTAAGTGATGTGAAAATAATATTTGTGTTAAAAGAGAGTAAAATTTTATAAATTTT
Source organism: Linepithema humile (assembly GCF_040581485.1). Classification (NCBI taxonomy): domain Eukaryota; kingdom Metazoa; phylum Arthropoda; class Insecta; order Hymenoptera; family Formicidae; genus Linepithema; species Linepithema humile. Next base: position 5,890,540 of record NC_090128.1, on the reverse strand, counting down.
CTTTGGGGGACATAAAATATGCGAAGATATACAATTTGTTTAAAGATTTCAGTAAACAAGAGTTTATGCAGACGCATAAGTCTGCATAAAAGATTAACATTTGTTTCCTACTTGTTTCTATTTTTCAATCATTATTGCTCTCTAAATTTCGCAGCTAAAATGCTAAAAATGTTTTTATTATCAAAGTTGAAATATTGATATTGAAAATGTTCTAAAACATTAAATGTTAAGAAGTTTATATTAAGATACCGGAACATCAAAATAGCTTGACTTAAAATGCAAACTTTAAGACACCGACGATCAAGTTGGAGGCGTAACAGACCGCGCTTATCAGGTCTGCTTCCCGCGGAAGAGAACTGTCCTTGCGTTCCCGCTTAAAAAGCCGCGGTACGGAAGATCCACGGGCCCCAGGAGGCTGACAGAGAAGAGCGAAATGGAAAAAGGTGTACCGTTCTCTGGCGGAGAAGTAAACGAGTGGCGCGGCACGGCATTAATCCCCCACCCGCACCAGGTCCCGATTCCGTGCCGTAGCTAGAAGTCTGCTCTGCGCTACGGCTCGCACTCGTTCGCGAGACGCCGAGGCGGTAAGCAGTAGTACATTCGCGCATCCAGCCTTTCGTCGTCCCTGTCGTGTACCCTGCGCACACGTGTACCCCGAGTACCAATCGCGAGAGCTCGGAGGAATTTTGCGGTGGAAGTCGCGTCGCGTCGCGTCGCGTTACCTGCGTTCGGCGATCGACAGTGATCGTGACAGTGCATGATATCCGTCGTTTCCTCGCCGTTCGCTTGAGAGATCGAGAGCGCGTAGTGCATTATTATATACCGTTCTTCCACACACACATAAACATACAGCGAGCGGTGCAGTGATCTTTCGTACCAGCCGCGGACCCGGCTTCGTTGGTTCGATTGTGTCGGATTAAGAGAGGAAGAGAAAGACAACCCGCCCGTGGGAAAGGGAGCAACGCTGCATATTTATCGGTGAGTGTCAATTTTATATTTTTTGTCAAAAAGCATTAATCGGCCAAGTGTTGAATATATCGGATTAGATTCCGCGCGAAAAGGTAGCTCCAATGTTCACTCTTGCAGTATTAAATTAAAAATCAGGTGTCTTGGATTACATGACTTTTTATATAAAAATATTATAGTACAAATTTAGAGAATTATTTTGACGTCAATATGTTAATGTTTACACACTTATTTAGTGTCAATGATGAAAGAATTTGACATTATATCTTGAAAATTTCAAGGTAATTCTGTTCTTCGGTTAATTTCAATTGCACTCTAATTAAATTAATTTAAGACAAAAATAATTAGCAATGAAAATTAAATCGTGCAATTCCAGATTTGTCATAGACTCTCGTTAAAGTTTAAGCATATGTTTTTCCTATTTTGTTCTTGATTTTATATATCATAAACAATTTTTTTCTGATAAAAGTCTGACATTTTTTGAAACAGTCGAATCTATCCGATATATTTATCACGTAGATAAGCCATTTTTCTGTAGTGTAAGAATTGAAACTTTTAAGTTTGGAATTTAAACTATGCGCCGTTTGCGGTCGCTCGACTCATAAATAATGTACATTATGATAACGTACTAATCGACACGATAAAGCAGTCGTATGACATTTTACTACAACAATTCAAGTAGACATATTGTCAGTTATTCGCATCAATGATCTAATGAGATAAATTGACACTTTCACGAATTTGAAGATTCGTAAGATATTAATCTTGGAGATTAAAAAATCAAGTTTAGATTAACATCCAATATTATATTAAATTCTTCAATTATTAGCGGGAAATAAGTCATGAGTTATTCAATTCCAAAAACTGCGACACTTCGCGACACTTGGGCACGGTGGGTGAGCGGGTTACACGCCCTATTTCCATTCGTACCTTCGTTACACATGTTATACATGTATTACACACAAGTGCGGGAGCGCAGGTGATATCTACAGAGGAACCATGTGTTCGTCGCCCCGGGTTTATTTTCGATTAGTTTTCGACTATCTTACATGACGTTGACCTGCTTTTGAAACATTGCGTTACGATACGTTCCCATACAGCTAATCGAGCTAATAACCATCAGATACGTCGATCATCGAAGATTATTAAATTTATTTTTAGACATGCAGTATCTGTTAGCTTTTAAAATACTATTTGCCATAGTGTTCAAAGAAAATAGCTTGTTTTAACGAACATGTGATTATCGAATAAATTATCTGAAATGTTTTGGTCATAAAGAAGTAGGAGAGAATCGAGAAAATGAAAGCGTAACAGAAATAATAGAATAAAGAATAAGGCATAAAAGGAAACAGTAATACAAGAATTATTTTTTGCGATTCGCTACTACGCCATTGTTCGTTCACGGTGATTATAAATCCCAAAACACAATCGGTAGTTTATTACGTTCCAGTCGTTATCCGTTCTCTATGCATGATCGAATGCGTATACAAACCTCACATTCACTTATACGCGATATTATACGCAGGTGAAGTTACGGAATGTGCCGGGAATGTTCATGCGTGTAATTTTTCACCGTTATATATATATAGCTGGGTAGCCGAGGAGAAAATAGTTGTTTTATTTATAATATATAATTTCTTGGGTGATTAATTTCCGCGTGCCGCAGTTATTGCAACTATTCCGTATTATAGGAATGTACATCTGATTATCGTCGTGATTTACAAGTCTTAAAACATGGAAAAGTTACCAATTTTCACATTTTATTCGCTTTTAATAATTATAGTAGCATATTCGTCGATTCGCAAAAAAAATTTCAAGAAATTCCGCGTTTCTTATAACTTCTTATCTTGAATTTGATGTCTTTGTGGTTTTTAACTGATTTTTTAGTTTAATAATTAAGATTATCTGTTTTATAAATTAGGAAAAATAAAGACAGAATTCTCAATATATAATTCGCATACACAACGACAGACGCAGATTGCAGCAAGTATTTAAAAAGAAAAGAGCACAGTCGTCGCAGTATGCGGTATTCTAAAACGGAAAACAATGCCCACAAAAATGAGCGCATCTTTCCGCTTGCAGCCAAACACAATGCGCGATTTTTACGAGCGCGCTGGCCGACGGAGTAGACGTTATAGCTTTCGCGAATAAGTAGCAGCCGAACGGACAGCTACAAAATTTTGCAGGGCTATATCTTCTTACGAAATTTCCTCGTGCATGACGGTTCGCCTATAAATGTCACATTCTACCGCGACTTACTGTTTTGCAATGCCTTTCCTTCCATTCTCTGCATTCTGCAAAGATTCCATGCTGCATTTATTATATACTCGCCGAGAGTCTAATAAATTAAGATAAAAGCATTTTTTACTTGTTACTAGCTAATAATCTTCTTTTAAGATAGAAAAATAGCTTTTCTCGCAAATTTCTTTAGATTTCAAAGAGTTAGGAAATTTTTTGAGCGAAAGTTACCAGCGTCCGCCGCAATACGTAATATCATTCTTTATGGCTTTATTTCTTGCCTCTGATTGAAATAATCAAAGAAAAAAAAGGAATGCCAAAAATGATTGTCGCTTAACACCAACAAGATAATTCGATTGACTTTTTCTACTCGTCTAAAGATGAATTGATCACGCTTCTTCGATTTTTTGGCGGAATTGTGCCGCGGAAACGATGCGCGGATCTGCGATCTCTGGTCGACAGAGTATGGAAAATGACCGCGGAAAGGTAGCCCCTCTGCATTGGTAGAACGTTAACGTGCCGTGACGTTGCCCCGTTAGAATACTTCGCGGCGGGCTACCATCGTGCCCGCGCGTCGATCGTGAACTTTATTTACACTCTCTCGTGCTGAATCCGCATCTCCGCCGGCCGACTGGCGCGATAGCCATCTTTTTCACGACATTACGGTACTCATCGCGCCGAAATTTTCCCCAAAAGATTCATTATTCGCACTTACGATGTTTCTGTTGCACTTTGCCTAAATAGACGCAAGTTAACGCGGCGTAACGCAGACGCCGTAATTCGTGCGAACCGTTTGCGACGGCTACAGAATACAAATTGTCATTTTATGTGTCATGCATAATTATAGGTTTTATTACGCGTGTATTATATCACTCGTATACATTGAATATTTTCGGAAAAAAGAATGTTGCGTTTACGTTAATTTCAGTGCGGTGATGGACCTTGAATGACAGAGTCGAATGACGACTATTGCATGTTGGAATTTTCGACGAAAAACTAGACCTCAATGCAGGTAAATGAGTGAAGTATCGCGTAAAGTATTACGATTGAATAAATGACGGTCTGCTATGTTTTCATCATCCGGCTTTTTTATAGAGGCGAAGATAAACTAGATCTAATTACGCAGTCAAGGCGACACTTTGCAAAGGTCTCTTGCGGCCACGTATCGTGTATCGATTACGACCGCTAGGTTTACTTATTCTGCTTACAACTAATTCATTTATTTATTATTCGGAAATTTTTATGTGTTTGAGCAATTCGCTGACGTTTAAAAGGATCTAAGAACAGGATACAAGATTTTATGAGTGAATTCTATACTCTAATTTAGTTTTGATAAATCTGTGCTTTATACACACAACGCGGTTATTGCCCCAAAAATATTTCCAGGAGAAAGCTTGATGAAAAATGCACTGTCTATTAATGTTGTAACGCGCGAAGGCTCAATTTATCTGCACGACGTAGCACATTAATTAATACTCGGCCATCAAGGCAGGAGAGTAAGAGGTCAGAGTTTTATCCGAGTAGTTTGACTGCGCGTTCCAGCTCTCACCTTTTGGATTTTGTGGGTCAACTGGGTTTCAGGTTAACGATTATCGCACCTCTTGCTTCCAAAAGGTGATCGATACCATCTCCGTGATGGATAACTGAATTAAAATGAGATGAAAGCTGTCTGAAAGTTCTTTCGTTCCAAGTAATTCGTTATCGCGTATGCCGCCGGCGAAGTTTCAGATAATGGAATATAATAAAGGCGATTAACAATAATAATGATAATTAACTGCATTGCAAATGAAATGACTGAATTTAAGGCTGAATCGGATTGAAAGTTTATTTTTAACTCCAACGCGATTTATCCCCCCCCCCCCCCCATTCTTGTACAGCTGCCGACGGAATGCTGTAGCAATCCGCTCTACATCTCTGCGAATTCTCATCTCGTTTGGGTCGCCGGTAACCTTGGTACGCGGAAACAAGACCTTGGCGTATGCAGGCCGCCATAAACTCTTACCTAATGTTAAGGCTCGAGAAGATAAGAACCGCGCGCCGCGCGAATGGCGAGCGCGATATAGCGAGCCTCGTTCGTCGTGCTCAATGGCTCGAGACTTTCACGAGCATTCCTCACCTGATGCGTCCTCCGCTCGTTCTCTTCTCTCTCTCTTTCTCTTTCTCTCTTTCTCTCTCTCTCTCTCTCTCTCTCTTTCTTTCTCGACTCTCTTCTCTCTGCCGCCGCCACGGTTCCGTTCATCTTTTAGCCGCGTTCTCCACCTGCCTCGCCCACCTTCAGTCGTGTGCGCTCTTCGTGTTCCTTTCTGTGCATTTCTGCAGGGCAGCGAAGGAATACGAGCAGCGTCGCGGAAGTCCCGTTTAACCTCTCGAACTCTGATTTACGAGGCGCTCCCCTCGCCGTGGAATGCTCATTTGAAATACACTGTCGGCAGCACCGCTATACGCAATCGCGAAGACGCACTCGTTAATCCCTTCGAGTTAACGCCCATGGAGACGCCGACGGTATTTCCATTCGGTATGACGACCGCGCGTGTCTCGGAGCAATCCATAAAATTGAGATTGTTTTAGTCAGCGAGGCGTTCACGCTTATCCCTGAACGCTCAGTTGGTTTTATTACAATTTGACGATATACCTTATGCTTTTTTCTAAGAACAGATCTCTTTATTTATATATTTAGCACAAGCAGGTCCCGAAATAGAAAACCGCGTTTCTGTATTCTGGTTCGTTCTTCTAACAAGCACCAAACCCCTTGCTTTTTTTACACCGGGCAAACAACTTCTGAGGACCGTAGGTCAGGAAAGATCGTAAATCTCTACCTTAACTGAGACGCGATCTCGGTAAGCTTTCAGGTGCCGCGCAGGGCCTAAAAGCAGCTAATGTATTCGGCCCTAGAGACTCTCGACGTAAATTTTTTTTAAAACGTGAGCTGTGATTTGTATATTCACGCTGACAATATATTTACATTATTCGAAGCATCCCAAGCTTCTCTCTAGAATTTAGAAAACCTGATAATTTTGTATATATTAAATTGAAAAAATTAAAACAGGTAAATATATTTTTATAATTTTTATTACTTTTGAACTTCTAGATCCATATATGTGGTTCTAATAATATATTACTTATATATTCTACTAATTTATCAAATGTAATTTAAACGAATCTGAAGATAGAGATTTTTTAAGATTTGGAAATCTCCGAAATTAAATGCGTGTTCAATGTACATATAGTTAAATGTGCCAATGGACCTGCAGTTCATTTACGTAGGAGAAAGTCGGACAAGTCAAAGAGGAACGTCGATGCGTTTGATTTACGTAAATAAAACGATGCCGACGATGTGTAACCAGAGAGCCGACTTGGCTCATATTTGATCGTGGTGATAGAAAGGCGGACGTTAAGAGAATCCGCGCCGCGAAGGAAATCACGCGACACGAGGGAATGAACGTGCTTCGCGCTCTCGTGTCATGTAAGAGGGTAAAGCTCATTTTCCGCCGTAATCTCTCTCTTTTCTTCCTTCTTCGCATCGCGTGGTTTCCCAATAGGCCGAGACCGAGCACGAGCGGTTATTCGAAACGAAATTACGCGAGTAGTTTCCTGCATAACAAATCTTTCGCCTTACGTGTTCACTAGAGAAATGTATCCTGATGGGATTAGATCGCATCAGCAACAACTTGTAAGATTATTTCAGAAATTTATTTCTGCCTAAAAAAATTTAAATTAATTTTTTTTCCAAAAATTAGTAGAAATGTGTGTATTTCTGAATATGTTGCAGTCTTTTTTGTCTAAAAAACAATTTTGGAAGACAGGATCTTTTCAACGTATTTTCTTTCAAATTATCCAATATTTTTGTCGGCTATTAAAAATAGTGACGATATAGTTATTTAATATCCAGGAATTATTCTACTTTCAATTGTTATTATTTGATATATCGCTCATTCACGAGCGCTAAATGTTGATGCACAGTTTGAATGATTTTCGGACTCTGAATAGCAGTAATGTCATGTATTCTTGAGAAATGATTATTCTTTGAAAGGATCTGCATTCCAACAGGCCTCTTTTTGCAAGGCCGGACATTATGGCCTCAATGCGATTACGTAACGCACGAGCGCAAGCGAATGTCCGCGTCCTTTTGGTCTCATCAACGTCGCGCGTATTTCATCTCCATTTCGTTTCCGTTTGTTACATATGAATAGCGTATCGTTCATCTGAGAAAATTCATTATACAATAACGTATTATTAGAACGATAAATCTATGAGTAAATTCGCTTTTGTTCGCAATATTTAAAGGAGGGGTCGCGATATCCGATAGGCATGCAATTGGCGTCGCCAGTTCATTCGAATGTAATAACATTGCACTGTAGCGTGCATGCGAATGACTGCGAATTTAAAATCAATCCACTCCGCGTCTTCCTGCAATTGTTGCAAACACTCGTCACGTTCCACGGCATAATTGACCGAAAAATCAGACAAGAACACTCCATTCAATTCACTGACGACGATTGTAACTTAACTCGATAATATTTGGTTAAGAAAATCGCACCGAGTCATGTAATTTATCAACAATGCGTAACAGCTTTATTAGTGCAATACATAATTATTAATACTGCGCAATTGAATGATTGTTAGCATACATCGTGCACTTTGCAATTTACAATGCGGCTCGAAACGTCAATTTTCTGCTTCATAGGATTTGTCCTCTTTTTTTATGAACCGGAAAATTAATCACTTTTATCACCAAATGTTTATTCAACTCAAGATTTAGTTTATTATCTCGTACTGCAAATTTCGCAAAATTTTTAAAAAAATTAATTGTTCTTCGAAGATCTTTCGAATAATTCTACGCGAGATTTAACGCGGTAGTACAAGACAGCTCCTGTATTCTCCTCACGCGTACGCAAGCACACGGAATGCATGTATGCACTAAAAATAAATGCGTTACACGTTGCCGTCGCGCCTACATCGATGATGTGCATTCTACATCGACATTTATTCGCAATTATTTCATCGACGTCGTGGTTGTGGTTGTGAAACAAGGAAGTCATGAGGAAGCTGGGTAAAAGGGCAACCGAGCAAAGGAGGAGGAAGCGTGGTGGGCAAACGCGGAAAAGGAGACGCAGAGGGACTAATGGTCCTGGACATATAGATACTTTCATGAGTGCTCGTCGGCAGATAGATGCAATCGCGCGGAAACGCGGCTCGTTGCGCGCCGCGCCGGCCATGGCGTAAAAGTCTTTCGGTCGCGCGGCAGAAATGATTATCGCTTCTGAGAGTCGAAGAAAACTTACGCGTGTACACAGGCGTAATTATATGTGCATATCTCAACACGTAACACATGGGCTGAAACGGCCCGAGCTACGAGAAAATAGCTGCAAGAAGGAGGAAGAGAGAGAACAGCGCATCCGCATGCATGCGTGCTTAACCCGCGAATGTTGATGCTTTGAGCGCGATGCGCTTAGCTCGGCGATTATTTTCTCCTCGCGTATAGTAATTATTCGGGAGATCGTATTATAACTTTATCTAGCAATTCGCATTGCTAAATCCTGCATTTTTCTCACATCGCCGCCAGAAATCGTGGCGGCGTGAGCGTGGATTCTGGTGCGCGCGAAGGATCTAATTCTTAAACTCAGCTTCTTTCTAAATTCAATAGTGGCGTCATCGAAGTGATTCATCTTCTCGAATACGGCGCGGAATAGTTCTATTTTACAATATCCATAAATATGCGAGATGCGTTCACAAATTACGGAACGATCTCACACAAAAGTAGAAAGTGAGCGCTTCGCGCGTATATGGTGTTCTTCTATCAGATCGCTTATACTGCGAGCGACGACGTTGCGCACGTAGTCCATTGTGCCTCCGGCGCAGAGCGATCGTACGTAATGTGTTTTGGTCGGATCCTAATCTCGACGAGATGGCTCCTTTCGTATAGCTCGTGTGCCGTGTAAACGCACACATTCTCCGACAACACGCTCCACGTGTTCGGCATAGCTGATCGCCACGACGCATATACTTGTATATTCGACGTATATGGTTCCTCTTTGCCCTCTTCGCCATATCATTTCTTCTTTTGTTCTTCTATCCCGGCGGTGACGAATATAAATGAGAATATGTGTCAGCAAGTGCAGAAGAGCCGAAAACCGTCCGTGAATCGTCCGTGATTCCTTCGAAATTACGCTTCGGATCTATCGGGAGTCTAATCAAGCGATAGTAATCGCGGATTGTAATGGCACGGGATTGTACAATATGTGACCTTCTGCACACCTGTGGTCTTGCAATGTGATATGTTTAATGAAGCTAATCTTCGGCGAAGAAACGCGGTTGGTAGATTGTAGTGAAGAAACATACATTTTTTTGAATGTCTAAGAATTGAATAGTAGAATAGCATAAAAATAGTGGTCAAAAAGAAGAAATTATATTTGTTCTTTTCTGTCTCTAGCAATAGTTACAATAAAGGTAAAAAATGATCGCTAATTTTTCTTTTGCTTTTAACTTAAATTTTCAAAAAATATAAAATAAGAAATTTACATTTATTTTACAATTCTGATTGATTTTAATCCATTTTGCAATTCTTCGCGTAAGAAAAGGGAAATTTTCTATCGATTTGTCTTCGCTCTCACGTTTTCGCCGTCATATACTCTCTAAAACGGGAGAGAGTTAAATTTTAATAGTTACGGTCAATCTTTGCCTGTTTTATGCGACGAATTTACAAAAAAAGAAAAAAAGAGGAAATTAGATATCGAGAAGGGAGAAAAGAATTATTTCCTTCGATCTATCGACACCTTAGTGAGGAACGTGTCTGCAGGGGTCCACACCACTTTAAATCTGCAAAGCGCGAGAAAGAGAGAAAAGTGGGATAAGGAGGAAGGAGGTGCCCGGGCTTCTATGGGCTCTCTCGCGAGCCACCATGGCTTCTCGTTCCGCGTAGCCCATCGAGATATCCGAGCCTATAAGTGATCTTAATGACTGCCGCTGGCTATAAAGTCCGAGATTCCTCCGTGCCGGCAGCAAATTCCGCCTCGCGCACCCTTCTACATTACGTAGCCGTACGTATACCGTACGTAGCGCAACGCTGCCGTATATAAGTACTAGGGCTTACAATCGGACAAAAGAATTCGCACAATTCGTATGTCGAAATTATTTGAAATTTGATCACAGGATTCGAATCGTTCGAAATATTCAATCATTTGAAATCTCCGAGCACTACTTGTAACGACAGTCTGTAATTTTATAAATTTGGTGTTATTTCGTTACGGTTTCTTGGAAAGCAAAGTTTCGAATAAGTGCGCAAAAACTTCTCCTATACCGTTCTTCCGTATGAAATTCTTCGTGATAACCGCATTAGTCGGAAAAAGCGGAAACGCGTTTCTTCCTCGAGCGGGTAAACTCGCCGCTCGTTGGCAAGATGAGGTGATTCGCGCGAAATTATCGCGAGCGCCGTGCGTAACGTGAGTTGCTAAGAGCTCTTTCTCTCTCTCCTCTCTCTCTCTCTCTCTCTCTCTCTCTCTCTCTCTCTTCGTCGCTGCCTCAATCTCTCGATCGGTGGCAGTTTTCTCGTATATCGCGATTTCTCGTTTTCTCGTTTTCTCGCAAGCGCGCCTTTTCGGGTTTGTCGTGTGCCGGCACGGCTTCGCCTTTCACGCGAAAATCGAGACCGGTTCGGCCCCGTTCTCCTTGCCGTAGTCGCCATCGCCATCAGCGTTGTCATCGTTGTCGTCTTCGTCAATATCTTTTCTCTACGCGACCTCAATCACGCTCGGACGAGGTGGTGTTACGAGTACTTCGATCCACTCGATCGATTCCTGCGTTCTTGCTTGCAGGTTCTCTCGCGCTATTCGCGGTATGCATCGGGCCCGGGCCAAGCGAAAGTGAGCCGTGTTCTTTCCAGAGATGCTGACGATATTACAGCACCGCCGGTGTATCGATACATTCGCATTGATACCTTTAACCTTTCAAGATGAAGTGTAGGATTAGATATTGTTTATTCGCTGACATACTTGAAATCATTCGCATTATGCCTTATTTCAAGATGTGAATATGTATTTTGTTTACAAAAATATTAAAGTAGGAATGCTGAGTCAATAATACAATTCAATGAATCAGAATAATTCCAAGAAAAAAAGATTATTCATAATTCATTGTATTACATTTATCCAGTATCACTATTATTTGCGCATCCTGCATAAGAAATAATATTAATCAAGAGAAATTGTATTTAATATCGCAATCAGAATAGGCCAAGCATTTAGTATTTCAAATGGATTCTTCATTCACACATGGGTAGAATAGGCCAAGCATTTAGTATTTCAAATGGATTCTTCATTAAAAAGAGAAGCATCGTATTAAAGTAGCACAATGCAACGCACTGTACGACGTAATGGAAATTAATAACACATCCATGAGAACGACTCAACTTTCGTAATAATGCACCATACATTCCTTTTATTTTTTTCCTCTTGCTTGTCTAAACTCAATCTGAAAACTTTTGAATAGAGATGAAATGACTTGTAAAATATTATTCCGTTTAATAATAAAATACTTGGGTATATAAATTTCCATATGTTAATTTTCGAAAGTGCAAATATGCTCCGATATGTATCGTTTTTATCAATGGATTTTCGTAGAGCTCTCAGTGAGAACTGTTGCACACTTGGCGCGATTGTTCAGAAGTAAGGATGCTTCAATGCATTAAATCGCATTTGCTCGATATTTATACCATTGTTCGCTCTCGTCCTACATAAAAAATAACGTTACGCAAGAGAGATTACGCCTAATATCGCAATTACAATAGAGGCATACCTGCGTACCGCCGATTACGATCGTTCACATGGCGCGCACAGCTACGAGCGTGTCGATTGCTCGACTCGCCGCCTCCGTTGCTCGCACGCCGTACAGGTCCTCTCGTGCCATTCGCGGAATGTGCCGTCAACGCGCGGAGGTCGTGCCGAACGAACAAAGCGAAAGTGAGTGCTCCCCCGATGCGTGAGCGATCGTACGCAAAACGCCGCTCGATGTTGTTAAACGCGGGGATTAAAGGAAAGACGGAAGTGTAGGAATCGGTAATTGACAAAGAAAGAAACTTAAAATCGAAAGTTTAATCAAATTAATTCAGTAATTGCTTAGTTATATTCTTACAAAATATTTTACATCGCTTATTTCTAAATGACAGTTGAGATCCGACTTGAGCAATTTGTCTGATTTTAAAAAATTATACTCCTGAAATATTATACACATTTAAAAATTAAAAAAATAAAAAATTTTTTATACTTTTACTTTTGTAATTGAAGGAAGAGCTATGTCATAAATCTGCCATGCCTCTTTCATATATTAGATGTCTATATTAGACGCATTACGTTAAGCACAAACGAGTTATGCCGGAAGCATTTCGGATAAGTTTCTCTGTTCAGATAGGTAATTTCTTATTCGTTTTGCCCGCGGCGTTTCTTGTTCGGACTTTGGGATTTCAATCCATCAGCATTCAAGTCAACCGCTTCTTTCATTACATTCTAAAAAAGGGAAGGGATACAAGCTGTACACGTTCATATGTACCATAGATATATACGCATAACTATAGTCTACACATACAAGCTGTCGGTTCGTATGCGATAAGGCGAGGAAAACGAAAGTGAGGTGGGTCGGGCTGAATTGTATCGAATCCGTGAGATCCTTGGCCTGCGATCGAGCCGCTTCGGTATTTCTGCAGCACCGCGCTGGCTTGTATAATTATACAGTCGAGAAAATATTCAATTTATCGTGTCAGACTCGAGAGCCTTTTCACTGGCCTTTTCATTCCACAACCTGTTAATTAAGTATATCAATGACAAAACATACGCTTAGTTCCGGAAACTATTTTGACGTCTGCCTAGCGAGCTCCCCCATTTTGTGCAAATTTAATAAAAAATTATATAATTATGCACTTATTATGCGCTCACCAAATCTATAAAGAAAAAATTTTGCGTTTTTTTAGTTTAGCAAAAAAAAAAAATTTTTTATAGGGGGCTTTTAAATTTTTTCTTTATAGAGTTGGTGAGCGCATAATTAGTGCATAATTATATAATTTTTTTATTGAACTTGCACACTGTGGAGGGTCTAGACAGACGTCTACTTTTACAAATTCACATCGTGTATTTCGATGTTTGGAAGGAGACATTGCTGTATTTTAATATCAATATCTCTAGTCGTTATTCACACAATATTATCTAACACGCCCTAAACTCCTAAACATTAATAATTATACGAAAAATAAATTATTGCCGTTGAAACATATCTTTCTTGGACTGCCCTGTACGTCTGCGTACACCTGAGTCTGATCGCAGTCTGTTGAAAGGCACCGTTATCACTTACGATACGTTCTTACAGTATGAACAACAGTTGTTTGCTCCTCGATAATTCCTTTCTGAAATGCAGGTGACGCAAGTCGACAGAAATCGATAAATAAAATTCACAGTATTTTAAAGATTTGAAACAAATTCGTCCGTGTAAACAGCTTTATCGTCCTAAAATAATAATAATTCGTTTGTCAAATTGTTTTGAAAAATTAGTGCCAATTATTATCTGTTAATTCTTAAATGCTTAATTTGAGGGTTGGAAAGATCTTATAGGTATTTTTATATTTTTCCAAATTTGAAAAATATATTTTATATATATATATTAATTATATAATATTTATCAACAGATTTATAATATATTACAGCTAATTTTTCAACAGATAATGATATTCGCATCATTGATTAAATTAAGATAATCGTAGACTTTAAAAGTAAAGATATAACATTATAATGATTCTTTAGTAAACGATCACTAAAAAGTTTCAATATTGTATTATGAAGAAAAAAGTTTACATTCACCGATATTATCGCATAGAAATTTAGTCATTAATAATATTATATGGCAAATTGACAATGATTAATGGAAGAAGATATCATGATTTATGAAAGAGGAATTATTGTCAACGATCTTTCCTGCGATATAGTCATTACCTCTATGTGTGAGTTATGTCAATAATTTTTTTACGTGAAATTCACACAGACAATAATCATAATTTATGCATAATGTGCACAATTCTTATAATGGCTGTACTTTCTCTTACTTTCTCCGATTTTTGAAATATAACATTTATTTCAGAATATTAAAGTTAATTTGTACAACATCTTAATAATATTCTGATGTGATATGTTATATAAAATTATACCGGATATGTTGTATAAAATTATACCGGAAGAAGAGTTTATATTAAAATCTATATTTTTTTCCCCCTTATCAAAGATATATATTTACCGATCCACCAAAAACTAAGACATTTTTTGTTAGCACGTTATTCGTGCGAAGCAGCGATGAATGGTTAAGCATGTGCGCACACGGTAAAAGCGTCATTAATTATCATGGTAATAATAATAAGATTTCTTGGCGGGATCGGGCGTAAAATCCTCACTGATGTTGTTACACAATATACGGTGAGAAAGTTGTCGAAACCGAAGACGTCGCGTCGAAGCAATTTTCACTTTTGGACGTTAATTTCGTTGCCGCAAGGAGGAGCCGATCCGTAACGATCAGAGACATAGTGCGAAGCGAAGTGTGAGTGCAAGGATACGCTCTTAGGTACTTGCACTTGCCTGCCGAACGAAATCGCAAGTTTACACTCTGTTATTAACGGGAGGATAAAGATCAACACAAACCTCAATTATCATGATTACATAGATAGACAGAGGAAACGCGGAATATTTGTAATATTATATATACATATACATATTCATATACGGTGATGATTGAAAGTTACATTGTCATATTATTTAAGAAACATCACGTAAATTGTACAAGAAAGCTTACATAATTTTTTAAATTAAAATTAATGAACTACTGTACACCGAGATTAATTCAACGTAATAAGGATTATCTTCCGCGCGGATAAGCGCACTTTCCAGCAGCGATCTCAATGTGAGACGCCGCGACGCGACGGATCGCTAATTCGCGCCCTCGGCCGCGGCGAGCAGGCTTTCGCTCGGGTTTAGGTTTTAATTAACGAGCCGTGCTCTCACGGCAGGCCCGGCAACTTCCTTGAGAACGATTCGCGCGCGGTATATTGTCGGCGGCGTGTTCGCCGTGTGTTTACTCTTCCCTTTCCTGTACTCTAGCATCACCGCGTAACACCTTCGGCGCGGCCGCGAATGAGGAGCCTCGAATGTACGCGTGATGATCTAGCTGCGGTACCGCGAGACGCGTAGGCGGCCTTGCAGATATGATAATATTGCAAGCATCAATATTTTGCGCCTTCTACATTTAATCTTTTGCATTTTCAGAGGTTTATGTCGCGAGTGTTTTAAATATTAAATATACTAATAACATTTTATATATATATAATGAAATCTTTTAAATATAGTTTTTAAATATATTATAACAAATGATATATTATTATCGTTTTCTTATTCAGTCAATTAAAAAGAAATTTAATACTTTCAAGCTTAAAATGACGATAAAGTAACAGGAAAATATTGCAGATTTGTTATTATGAAATAACGGATCACACAAGTCTAGGAAAAATTGTACTGACACTTATGTCTCTTTGTAAGAAAAATGCTAGGATCCGCGATACGAAGAAGCGCGGACACGCTTGATTGCCAGCGTTATCGATGCGAGTTGGCGAGCGAAACGGGAAGAGAGACCGCGAGAGCGCCAGATTTATTATTCTGGGAATTAATATGCACATGAGAATGACGATGTATGACTGTTTACTGTAATAACTGCGGCAAGACGTGGCGTTAATTAAGGTAACGGTATGCACGTGCGTTCAGCCGATCGCGAGAAGGAAAGATATACAGTTAAATTGCAAGTGTGATAAATAAATATCTCTCTCTTTCTCTCTCGGTCGAGAAATTATACTTTATCGTCTATGAAGGCACGACTGATGCTCGGTTTCACCAATCGCGGATAAATTCCGAACGGTTATTTGTCAAGTGGTTAGTTTAATTTCGCTGAAGAGGGAAGTGAAATAAAAACATAATGTTTCTATGCAAAGTTCACCGCAGCTCGTTTTCACGGAATGTTCGACTAATCAAAAGCTACATCTTTCTTTAGCAGCATCGGAGCTATATAGAATTTTTGTATTTCGCATGTTTGTATTTCGAAATTGTCTTTCATTCTCGGAAAAAAATAAATATGTCAGTTTGATGTTCGAAATCATCACATATCATTCGCAAAGCCATAGATCAATCGAGTGACCCGACCACACTTTCTCGACACCGGCTTGCTTGCAATTTGTTGAGCATTGATCATGTACTCGATTAATCTTTGAGCACACAAAATATATTTTTGATATAACTTTTTATATAATTTTTTTATATATTGAGTATTAAAGAAATATAATATTTTTTTTAATGTTAAATATTAATTAAATTTAGAAATAAAGAAATATTCTTGTACTTCAAAGAAATATTTCTTATGTACATATATTGCCGTTTTATTTTGATATTTGCAAAATGATTGTAATAAGAAGCAACCTGTATTCTAGATCATTCTACATTGTTTTCACAATCAGATTTTTCTTCGGGAGAAAATTGCGGTCAATTTTGGTCTCGAGATGAGAGATAATCATGGCGTGTTTTCGAGAAAGGGAGAGAGAGAGGAGAGAGAACGGCGTGCCGTGAATGGAGGGAAAACGGAAAGCAATGAAGGCGGAAAGAAAAGCTGCGCGGCGACTTTCGAATGTCGCGAGAACGTTTTGGTCGGTCCGCTGATGTTGTACATTTTGCGAAAGATGCACCGCCAGCAAAAAAGAATAAAAACGAGCGAACATTATTGATGCTTTTGAATTAATTTATAGTGTTAAAACAATTAATCTAATTTTTTATTGTACTTTTTCGCTGAAATTTTAAAAGAAGAAAAAAATTATCTTGAATTAATTTCAAAAGATCCACAAAAGTGTAAATTGTGTCTTAATTTGACATGCTAACAATGGTGTAATGTTTCATGACGTAACACGTGTTTGTTCATTATTGGGATCAATTTTTTTGTGCAACGATTGCGAGCATTTTCGCCTTTCGCAGCATTTTCGTTTTGCATTTGCTGAGATCAGCAACGGTTTTTTTAACTCGTGCCCTCCGGTCAACAACGATTTGGGTCACAATTAAGAAGAAAGCCTCACACTGTCGATACTATTAACGCTTAATCGAACCGGCTTTCTCGTCGGGTGAATTACTTTCGGAATATGCGAATACATTTAAACGCGAAGCATACATACGAAATATGCACATATGAATCAGGAGCGTCGAGATTTGGAGAAATTTATTACAAGAAGCAAAAATATCCAAATTGATAAAGGCGGGAAAATTACTATCATTAGAATTAGACATTTTTGTTAAAATGTGCTTAATTAAATTTAATTACATTGATAATCAAATAAACCACTGTAGGAAAGTGGCTATTACAATGTTTTTAATTGTTTATTTATCTCAAACTCTCTCTCTCTCTCTTGTCATAAATTATCATACTTACTTCGAATTTATTACAATCGCATTTGAAATTTTTTTTCAATCATCGAGGAAAGATCCAAAGATCTATCATAAACATTTAATTTCTCTGGAGCCGTTCGTGATGCAGACTCCCGCGAGTAACGCAGCCGCGATATGTGGTACGAGTTGCGTCTCGCTTGGAAAGTTGTTGCCGCGTGTGAACGCACGAGCGGTCACTCACACGCGCTCATGCGAGTGTCCGTCTGCGTGCGTTTTGTTTCGTCTAACTTCCGTTCTCGGAAGGAACTGGACCGGCTCTTGTTCCGGTGAAACCTCTCCCGCGTCTCTCTCCGCTTATCTCACGGCCCGTCTCTCAATTCCCCGCCACTCGCGATTTTCTCTATTTCTCTAGATGCAAATTTATTTCTCCCAACGAGTTTCGTACTCTAATCTCTCTCTCCGGTATCGTTATGTCAACGACAGGAAACTTCCGTATTCTTTTGTAACTTGATCGTCAACTTTGAGAGGGAATCAATTTGGACGGAAATAAGTCTGTCCGTTAATTATGCACATATAAAATTTTCTGAATATAATTTATTATTTTAATAATGTTAAATGTTTCTGATTCAAAAAATTATTTTTAATCATCTGGGAACGAGTTCCTAGACGCCGCAAAATGTGAACCTGTTTGAACGATAATAAGATTAAAAAATATTGTAGATTAACGACGCTGAAGCTGAGCGTAGCACGCGACTTTGCGTGTCATCTAAGTCGAATTCGAGATTCTTCATCCCGAGAAGCTCGGGTTACCTATTGCTGCAGTTATTATCAAAGTCGATAGTAATTCTATAAGGTGCATTACAATATTTTTAAAAGCTTTAGAATTTTATAGGCATCCAAACATCGCTTTTCTTAACTAATAAAATAAAATATAATTCCAATTTATTTATAAAATATCTCAGTTCTTAACTCACTATTTTTATATTCAGATTTTAGTATTTCTGAATCATTCTATTATTGTTATTATCTCGATAAAATTATCTTTATGAAATGATGAAATATTTGAACGAAGTGCTGACTCTTCCTTAGTAAATATTCAGTTCATAGAGATCCCACTATATTTTAGTTCTGAGTTACTAGTAAGTCTTGGCGATTTTGCACGTACATTGGTCTAATATATACCGATATTTCTTGCATGCTGTCAGGTCGAATCAACCGTTATTCAATAGAATGTTGATAGCGAGGACGCTACCCGCGCAAATGCGATTAACGGGCGCCGGTTCTCTCTCGCCACGGTCCCTCGATATACCATATTTCATTATCATCGGATTAGATGCGTTAAAATTATTTACGCCTAACACAATGGTCACGCGAGGTGTTCTAGGAGAAGCGCAACTGCGTCGCGACATAATTCCGCACGTCGGATTACACTATGCGCGCGTTTGTCGTGCGCTGCGGTGTACCGAATGATTGCGAGTACTCGCGCGATAAAGCCGTCGCGGAGTTTACGGCGCGAGCGAAGTGTGCGCTTAACGGCATGAGGAGACCGCTTAATCCCCGTGCGATATGTAAATTTTCATAATGCCAACAAATTCCGCTCAGATAATCCGCATTAGTATGAATGGCGCCGCGTTATGTAACGGTTCGCCTACGGCGGGAGAAGAAAATTTGTTGATGTAATATGTAAAAGGATTTAACGCGTTTCTGCCGGCGGATAGATAGGACGGTTAAAATTCATCACGAAGATGCGATATTCTTATCGCGAAAATAGCAATCATGAGCCGCGAGAAACGCGCAGCGTATGAAAATATGAGATTGCGCTTTCTCTGTCCGACAGGTATGCAAAAGCCAAGGCTGTTCGCGGCCGTGGGTATCCTTGCGACAAATAGGTCTGCTTCGAGAATGGCGGAAAAAATCGTGAATCGTGCGGCAGCTTTTACGGCTCGGTTGCGGTTTGCCTCTCTCGCACGGAAATCTGATGAAAACGATTCGAAAGAGATCGTAGCGAGTAGAGATAATATCTGTTATGGAGCGAGCTATAATAATTGAAGAATTCAATACCCAATAGCGACCCAATTCAGTTTTTCAAGAATCTGGAAAGACAAATCCGAATCGAGTTTTCTCAGTTTTAACTTACTTTTCTAAAATTCAGAGAAACATCAAGTTTAAAATCAAGCGCCTTGACTTTGAAGTTAATTTCTTCATTTTTCTGAAAGAAAAGAAAGAGTTAATTATTGGTTGATTCGCACTTTCCATCTGCTACTGTTAAAACGCGAAACTCACTCATAACAGTACCACTGAGATTATTTTGCTTTCACAATGATAGCTCGTCCCGTCTTCATTGCACTAGGAGATTGCTCTCTCGTCGACCCTGGTGACAACGTAACAGTCTCGTGTGCAGTAACCATATGGCGCACACCGCGGTGCAGTAACAGAATATCCGGACGCTTATGCAGGCGTATAAATAAGACAGTCGAGTGGACTAGCGAAGACGTGCAAATTCGCACAATATGCGTGAGGCATGACGCGCTTCCTCATAACTGTAAAGAAGAGGTATGGATAACGTGCAAGTCTGGACATTAAAAACCCCATAATGGTTACTTGCTGAAATAATTGTGTAGGATCTTTGGTGCCGCGAGAGATATTAAGCCTTTGAACGGCTGCTCGACGACTCCAATATCGCTTTACCGAAGTCCACCTGTGATGTTAATTATTTATAACTTATAGTCGAAATTGGAGATATAAAAACCGAGAAAATTATTCCAGACATTATAAATGACAATATGTTGTAACAAGAATTATAATCGGAATATTTCAGAACGCGACATTTGAAAATTAACTATATAGAGTTAAGACGCATGTCAAATTATCAAGACATCTAAACTCCAACCAACCAATCATCAAACTACAGGTTTCTTCTTCTAAAAAAGACGTAAATGCTAATGGTCAAGCAGCCACACTCACCGGCATATAAATCCGCGATGTTCCGCTCGTTCGCTGAGTACCCGAGCTGCACGAGTCATGTGCAAGGTGTAACGCGATAGAAACCCGCGAAATGCACATATGCGCGAACTCGGATGTGCGTTTCTTCCTTCCCTTCTCTTTGTCTCTTGCGCAACACGGTGATCTCCTTCGCTCGTTATCCACCGTTTCCCGTGAGTTATTTGGCAATAAAGACTATGTTAGTTTCTTCGCGAGGAATCGAACATTAACCAGTGATACCGTGAAGCACTGAAAAATTTTCACGATAATGAGGTACGAATCAATATAATTTATAATTCTGTAAAAAGAGATTTATTGTTTTATTCCATTTTTTCCAGTCTGATAATTTTTGGAAGCTTTATTTTTTTACATATTTAGAAAATTAAATTAATTAAAACTTGAAAGTCACTGAGAATTATCAAATATTCTCAAAAAGAAAATTTTCTAAACAAGTAGTAACTTGTTATTTTTCTCTTTTTCCATATTACGTATTTTAGAATTTTAGCCTTTACTTGAACATTTGCGTAAACGATCGTAATGTAATTTTATTTTACACTATTTAATGATAATATAATATTTCTGTCCTCACGCTTATTTATTTTTCGCTGCTCTTTCTCCCAATCCCGATCGATCAATCAAGCGGGACCTTATTTACAGCATTCGCACGGTCCGTTGCGAACGCACCGAGCGAGATTGCCGCGATTCGTCACGATCGGGCGGAGATCGATTCGGGGGATTATGTCGAATCGAAAAGATCGTTCCGTTTATCCGAAGTCGAATTACCGTGGCGGCGTCGAGCCGCCCGAGCGACTGGAGGGCCGCGGTGCGATGGTCGCGCGCGAAGGCCGAGAGAAGGATCTCGCGCGCACGATCTTAACAATGATCCTTTTGATCTTAACGGAAATGACGGCGTGAAAGCGCGGTACCGTCAGGGACCGCCGCCGATTATTGGCTACTCGTAGCAATAACCGCGGCGGAACGCTGAAAAATGCGCGAGCGAGCGAGCGAGTACCTACGGCCGCTCCGACGGAACCAGGGCAATAAATAAGCGACCAGATCGGCGCAATTATGTGGCAGATTAACATCTATGACCATGGTGTACAGTTACGGCGCGCGGGCACACGGCAGTCACGGGATACAAATGCACCGCGTACACATGCATATCACGCTGAAGAGAACGCGCTCGATACATCGGATCGCGCTACTACTGTGAAGATAAACAACAATCTGTTACTACTGTGGATGCGGCGGTGTAAAGGAACGGGTCAAATGTGGAAATAGAATGACTGATGGGCATGGAAGAGAGTCAGATTTGGAAAACGAAGGCGTCGTTAATTATTTATTTCTCGACGACAGTGCCGGATCTACACATAAGCTAGATAAGCTACAGCTTAGGGGCCTCACATTATAAGGGGGCCTCTTTAGTATAGAAAAGATTTAAAAAAATGTATTTTTTGTCAATAAGAGAGGGCCTCCTTAAGATCATAGCTTAGGGGCCACAAAATCGTACATCCGGCTTTGCTCGACGAAGTTGAGAATAAAGACCAAACTGAAAAGAATGGCAGCTTGACAGCTTTAAAGCTGCTCACCCCAAATCCGGGCTCCAGATGATCGAGGAATTATCGATTGAAAGTAAGCGCGATGATTGCGGGACATCTTACAAGATGATGTAAATATCGTGCTATCGCGTTACATAAAATTACCGGGTCCTATTAATTATCCATGCGTTGTGCGAAGCGAAAGTCCGGCCAATCGCGGCGGAGACGCCGTAACTCCCGAACGTATACAGTCCGTTACCAAAGTACTCGGCGACGTTGCTTTCACTTTTTAATGATGCGATGAACGGTCGACCCACGCGGCACGACTGTGGGTGCAGAAACGGAACACCGGCTGCGAGGATGGCTTTTTGCATGAAATACCACTCGATTTCCTGCTAGAGGCGGACCTCTCAAGGCATACGCTGCTAGCTAACTCTCGATGTGTTGTTGTTACTGCTTGGAATCATCACCGTGTCCGTGCGATGAACATTTTCTTTGATTACGAGAGGCCGGCTTCCGGCTTGCAGCCGATCGCCACGTATCATGATGCGATCATTAAAAAATTACTGTTTAATTACTGTAAAAAGTTTCGTTTCATATGTACTTGCGCGTTACGTGTTCGGTATGGAAACGTGCGTTGCATCAGCCTGTCGATTTAATCGGTTAAATCTAAATAAGCGATCAAATCAATAATTAAAAATAATTTTCTTTTAATTTTTTAATTACTTTATTACGGTCGCATCTATGTATAAAAATTTCATAACTGATAAATATTCTTTATCACTTTAATTTAACACTGTGTGACTCATTTTCAATATCGATATCAATAGCTGTCCATATGCTATTCTTGTGTCAAACTGGTTTGCAATAAAGTCAAGCAGTTTACGCGATATTCTCATAGTACGGCGTACGCAGAAGCGAGGGTGAATTGTAGTGTGAAACACAATTCGCGACCGCAAGAAGAGGAATTCGCCGTGGCAATTTGTCATCCAGTAGACGAGACGATGGAGACACGCGTCGCAATGAGTCTCCCGTGCAAAATTACACATTCCACCATACATTGGTCGGCATATCGTCGAGGTTTTTACACCCCGCGCGAAACTAGCCGCATATCCACCTTGCGCACGAGCATACAAACTATAAATCTCGGGGAGATAAATATCTCCTTGCCGCGTACACAGAAAAAGAGTTACGGAAAGAGGAAAAGAGAAAGGAAACCGAAGGCAGTGAGGTAACTAAAATTGTTCGGCGAAGTTACGTGCGAATCTACTAAAAATTTCTTTTTCTTTTATTTTGTTTAATGTATAGTAAAGAATTAATAGATTTTTTTATTTTTTCTAGTTTAATTTTTTATTTTTATGATAAAAAATTAATATGTGAATTAATATTGAGATTTTAATTTTTATCACTGATGTAATCTTGTCTTTTTGGAAAAAAAACATTATATAGCTTTAACGAGTTGTTTTGCATTGTATGCTCTTTTTACGAGGTAAATACGTTCTTGATTCAAAGGGAGAGAATAACGGCAATCGATAAAAGGGGAAGAGGAGAGGCGCGTTTGTCGGTTGCGTTAATTCCGTGGAAAAGTTTTACGAGTAATTGATCGGTAATTCCATAGTCCGCCGTGCAATAAATACAGCCGGCAACGCGCGGGATTATTCTTGATTCAGCTTTTTAATAACCACCCCTGCACGCACTCCTGAGGATTCTAAAGATTGCATCACATGCGTGAGATCGAGTAAAAAAACTCGTAGGAGTTAGCTATTGTAATAAAGATCGCCGCGTGTTACCTGCCCATGCTCGTGTACATCCCCCGTTTTTCATCGTAACGTGCAGTATACACGATACACACCCTTGAATGGCTTTCGAGGCTCTTTATTTTCAAATTTGTCTTTATTTTCTTATTTGTTTTGCACATTTCTTCTCTTGTAATAATAATTTTTATATCGAAACTGCAAGAAAGCGATGTTTTTCATAATGAAATTTAAAGTATTTATTTTAATATTGCAAAATTTCAGTATCAAGAGACACGGTAGTGTCTCGCGCCAAGTTTATATATATACAAAAGAATGTATATAAAATTATATATATGACTGCACATGAATAATCTTAATCATTGATGCAACATTGTTTACTTATTTCATTCGACATGGTTTAAATTGAATGATTGTTCAAATGAACAAAGGACGAGAATGTGCCCATTTCTTTCGTAAGGTTAGTTTTGTGAAAGTATTGTATTCGCGATTCACTTTTCCTTCCTGTCAGCTGACTCATTCGGAATGATCATCAAGAGCGAACCGCGTAAATTAGCTTTACCTTCGAGTAGCTCGGACGGTGCTCTCTAAAACAAATCGGGGGCGTGCGTTCCGACGATGGGCAGCGAATAGACATACAAAGACAGAAAGAGAGAGAAAGAGAAAAAAGAAGAGAGAAAGAGAGAGAGCGAGAGAATGCATTCAGAGAGAGGGAAAGAAGAAGCCGCGATATAACGATGGTGCGCCGACGTTGTAAGCACGTAATCACGTACGCATTGTGTTAACTCGCAAATAATGAAAGCCGGGAGCGCAACACCCCGTGAATCCTACGCGTGCAGCGCGCAAGAACGGGAGCAAGAGAAGCGGAAGGAGAGAAGAAGAGAAACCGCGCATAAAGAATAGTGGACTCGAGACGAGCTATATTGCGCCGCAAATAAGCTATAATGCTTGCATCTAGCTTGAGAGGAATAATTTGAGGAAACCTCAGGAAGATGGACAAGCTTTTGGAGGATGATGATATAAATACAGATGTTGCAATGTTTGATGATAATTTCTACTGCAGCTTTAATCACACAAGTTAATTAAAATGGATTAGTAATGGATTAGAAAAAAACTCATTTAATTTGACCATTTTTTATTATAAACTATAACAGTCGATGTGATTAGAAGAGAAATAGAATGTTGGCCGCTTGAATGACAAACTATAGAAATTATTTGCGATTGTTATAACTGTGTCGTAACCGCTCTGTTTCGCCGACAAAAGATATGCGCGGAATGTCGATTTACCACGAAATCGCGATTTTGTTCGCTCGTAAAAAGCCAGACGATAAAATCGGCGCGGCGATTTCAGTGGCACGCCCATTGGCGGCAAGCAACCGTTCCAATATTGAATGCGGGATTGACGCTAACGCGATCGACAACTGCTTTTTTTACGCGGATTGGAAAGTGCCAGCACCCAACCGACCGCCTATTTTCACCGCGATTATGCGTAAATAAAAGCACGTGAACGCTGACTAACCTGACGCAGAGAGAAGTCGAGTTTATCAAAAATTTATAGATTCACGAGGCAAAAATATATCAATTTTATTTTTCTAGAAAGACTTGAATTAGTAGGTAATTTTGTTGAAATTAGATCCTGCGGTGTATTGTAAATGATTTCTGTGCTTACGTGAGAATAGAAAGGCTCTTGCATACCCACAATGTCGGAAGTTGAATTCAAATTACATTAACTTTAAGTTATATCGGTAATTCTTTTCTGAAGCCTTTCACTGCGCCAACAAGCAGTGATATTACTTGCAGATCAATATTTTTCAGTGCCCTTTAACCCTTCGCAATCATAAGATGCATACAGGTGTATTCTAAAATATATTAGAATCTTCAATTGAGAGATCACAAAGAGTTATTACTTATTGTGCAATAGTGTCATAAATCAACACTAATTTTTGCCGGAAGCTGAAGCTCCTCGTAACAAGTTTTGCCTATTTAAATACTTGCATATAAACCGTGATTTAATTATGCATCTGTGGAATGTAGAAAAAACAGAAGGATGGGCGTAAAAAGGGCGGATAATCGTGCAGATACGCGTTATAGATATGTAGTGTATTTATGAACCGACGCGTATGTACGAAACTTAGGAGCGAGCGAAAAGAAAAGGCAGGCAGCATTGGCCATCAGCGACCGACGCGTCGGTGCACCGGTCGGCGTATTGAAACGAACGGCTGGGTTCTCGGGTTACTAACTATATCCCCACCCTCCACCTCGTCCTCGTACACTCGTCCGTCTCTCGCTCTCTTCTCTTTTTCTCCCTCCGCATCCCAGCTCCGGACCCTGTCTCTCACCGCTCACGGCTTTCCTTCCGCATTCTGAAATTCCACAAGAGCAGGCGATGATTTCTAATGGCGGTGCGCTATACGACGCCGGCCGTGCTCCTTTCCGTTTTTCTCCGTCCGTTTTCTTCCTGCTCCTCCTCCTTCTGCCGCGGCAACGCGAAGGATCTCTCCGCTGTGCCGCCCTTCCTCCTACCTCTTACCTCTTCCCCGAAGGCACCTCTGGCGATCCTCACGCTGCTTCGCTACTACCGCCCGTCTCTTCCACCTTATCCTGCTCCTCCGCCCTACCGCATGAGGCGTGATCGCCGCTATTGATCCGCTATTGATCTCGTGATCCCCGCAGATTAATGTAACACGGTATAATTTCCTCGCCGGAATTTTTCGCGTCACGTGGGAACGTCTGCAGTAGTTTTTAGACGGCGCGCGGTTACAAGACACGCTTGTGACCGCAACCAAGTTACTTCGTAATTCTCGAAGAAGACAATCTGCTTCATGTAAACGTATGTAGCGTGTGATAATATCATGAAAAAATATAACGAAGTGCGATCGATTTAATCTTTTCAATTTAATTGTTTTTTAAGCTGTTGGTTATCAAATCATTGTGATATTTATCTTCAGAGATGTTTACGATAATTTGTTGTTTCTTAATTTAATTATTATTATATTTTTTATGCACGCTTGCAATCGATCACTCTTCATATCTGGCAGGCTTGATCCAGAGATGGTCTAATTTGAATTCTCGTCGCGATCCGCTCGATCCTGTTACGTTCGATTGTTGGGTGCATCAAGATGCCCTAACGATTGCAGCTGCGCACAATGCCTCTGACTTCGTTTGCAAACTGCATAATCACGATCGATCATAATAAGTATCGTACAGTATGCACATCTCCGAGAAAGTATGTCATCATTTTTGCGGGGCGGTTTAAACGCATAATCCTAGACTTTCTAGACCGAACCACTCCATCTGTTGTGGCATGAGTCAAGGTCAATGTCGTTTATGATCATGACTGACCTTCGTCACTGTTGATGTCCGATAGCTCCGTGAAAGCCGCGGAAATGAGGATTCCAGTCGACGAATTTAATTCCTTCGACTTATTGCGGTACCATTCGGTGATTCAGTTTTTAATACGAAGATTACATATGTGAATTATTATGATATTACATATATGAATTACGTATTCGGGATTCATTCCGATCATAGTAATAATTTAAAAAATTGAGATTTTAGATTCTGTGACTTACAAATTAATTTTTGTAAAATAGATATTTGCAAAAAAATAATATTATATACATAAAAAAATTTTACGAATTAAAAAAAAATACATATGTTGACGATTTAAAAGATGTAATTGTATTCGCAATAGAATCGATACTTATCGAGGCAAATTTGTGCTGTTCGCGGTGCAGAGACAAATATTTCACGGTAGGAATAAGCCTGGTTCGATTTCGTGAAGCGTTCCTCGGTTCTCTTTCTTTTTGCCGGTCTTTGCTGAAACCGCTTCGCAACATTTTACACGGCGATAGTTTTCGCCGAACGCCGGCATTATTACATGCTTAAAATCATTTTCTACCTTCGTACGTCCCTTACAGCAAATCTCGATGTTGCCTGAGGCGAATGCCTAGCATTCCAGGCCTTGCACTCAGCAGAAATTCTCTCTTATCGAGTCCAAGGATGCGAGAGAAACGAACGTTCGATGAATTTCATTCGATCTTTTCTGCTTTTGGGTCAAGCAATGTTTTTCCGCACGATCCTCGCAATCGTAGAATTTTTACGAACACACCTAGTACCTATTTAGTGTATGTTTTTCGTAATTTTATTTCGTATATCCGGTGCAAAGGTTTTAAACGGCAAAGTTATGAGCTCGTTTTACGATAGTAAACTTTTTTCTTCTGGCTATTATCTGCAATTCTGGTCAGTTAAGTTTTCAGAATTCTTTAATACAATTGTTTTCGTGCTTTGTATGATTATGCAGCGATTAATCAAGAACTTAACTCTTGCACATATTTAATTATTGATAATAGAATTGAAATGTTTTTATAATACCCCATACGCGCACGTGATTTACTAAGATTTTATCACGCATATCGCAAATCTGGATACGAATCTCAAAAGATTATTAAACGCACGCTCGGCAGAAATTCTCTTATCGAGCTCAAGGATGTCAGGAACGGCTGCCAGATGAGTTTCATTCGCGAGGCATCTGGGTCAACCGCATTCGCGCAAGTGCACTGCGGCGCGCCCATTCCATTTCCACCTGCGAGCGTGCGCTCCAACGAGTTTCGTAGATGCTTGAAAACCGACGACGGATTTATTCCATTGTACGTGCAGCTCGTTGCCACAAGGCAATTTATTAACGATGTTCCCATAACAATAAACAACACATCTGTCGCATATAATATTTTCTGATTTATTTGCAATTGATGGTTAATTCTACAGGTTCGAATCTACATACATTCGAATTTTATTATTTCCTTAAGTATATTTTGTCATTTATTGTCGAGACATACATGAAGGCTGTCAAGTTTATCTTGTCTTTATGTTTTCTGAAATGCTCTTTGTCAGCAAAGATCGAATTGATTAATTTTCTGTAATTTAAATGTATATAAGTTTTGGAGTTAATTTTTTTTTTTTTTTTTTTTTTCGAATTAAAGTAGGTTGCAGAGGAATATTTGTAGTAATTCTAGTCTGTCCCATTCACTTCAATGTGCGTTCAGTTTTTCTAAGTAAGACGGTGAGGATTATCCATTTTTAGAAAACCTTCAGCCAAGTTGTTGCCTCCTTCTGCTCCACAGATCCATTGTGTGATGAAAAGTGGGCCGTGGGTACGCCTCGATGAATTTTCGCATATTCATGAAGACACGCGTATTGAGAAAGTAAAAACGCGATCCGCGTTTTCGCGCAATAACAAAAAAGTTAATCCTCATAGGCTTTCTCTCCGCTTTATTATCTAAATACAGATGCATTTTGCAACATAAGTAAAATTATAATTGCCAAAATAATTAATTATTTCTAACATTTGAAATGGATTACAAACGAAAGACATGCGATATTTATCAATCTACTAAATACTGCTTGAATATTATTGTCTTTTACAAGCTTGAAGATGAAGAGCAATTATAAGTCAATTATAAGTCTCGTAGAATTTTATGATGAGCTACGCAGACATCCGTAATAGCACTCAATGCCTCGCGTTTGCGTGTCGATTTCGATCTAGCCCCGACGAAACTCGCCGAAGAAAGACTCAATACGGCGGTACGCGGATCGAGACGATTTACCTTAATGTGAGAAACCGTGAAGAGCTTATTATACGAGTGAGCTTAACGATAGGAAAACTGTGTGACTTATTATCATTATTTTGATGGCTATTAACATAATTATTAGCAAAGTATTCTTTTAACTTATAATAACGATGTAATTTTTAAAATTATACATGTAACTAGCACGTTAAATGTAATAATAATTTAATATCAGAATAATCAATGTCATGTTGAGATTTAAAGAAGAATCAATAATTGAATATTTTATGTTTTCTTATTTTTAAGCCACAAAATTATATCTGATCTTATTATTATGTAGGTGTACAATTTCTAATTCTGCTATTGATATAGTAGTAATAATCTAAAAACGCTGAAAGATATCTACCGATTATGAAATGCGTATATATCGCGGTAAAGGATACGCCACATTTTGTGCTCGCCAGAGATTTCGCGATAAATCTCCGTTCATAGATGTTACATATATACGTGGTGTATGAGATATTTATCTGCTGCTTAACCTCTGGATGACCCGTGCTTTGTGCGAGTATTCCTTACGGCGGATACCACGGTTGCCCATCACAATCAGGCGGCCTGCCGCAAGAATCAGCGGTAACGATTTGAGTAAACTGTCTCGATATCGGGCGGCCACATCGCGGAACGCTAAATCG
The DNA here is from genome assembly GCF_040581485.1 of Linepithema humile. NCBI lineage: Eukaryota > Metazoa > Arthropoda > Insecta > Hymenoptera > Formicidae > Linepithema > Linepithema humile. The sequence goes on along the minus strand of NC_090128.1, from coordinate 5,860,371 downwards.
ATTTGGACTCGCGTTGTCGGCGAAGACCAAAGAAAATTGCTTAAGCCTGCGGAAAAAGGGAGGCACGGGAGATACATGTTCGATTTTTTCACGCCGTCACTCCGCAACGCCGCACTGCTCCGTCTCGCCGATCATTGCGAAGCAGTGATTCTTAAAACGTTTTCGAATGAACGGATTTTCATCCATCGCGGATCAATTAAGCACTATTTTATTATTAATTCAAGTCTTTTATTGGCGGAGACGATGGTGTCATTAATCAATCTTGGGTTAATCAAAATCCGCTATTAATCTGTGGTACGTAAAACCACAAAAGTTATAAAATACATTGATCAAGATTTTAGCAAAGATGATTATAGATTTGGGAATATAGATTTATTTTAACTTTTTTACAACTATTTACTAATTTATATTCAATCTTGAAATGTACAAAATAATTATTTGTTTTATTTTATCGTTTAGGTATATTTTTAAATTAATGCAATGCAAGTTAATTTTAATTACCATTAAATAAAATTTATTCTCATGAAGAATTAATATTAATTAATATTAAATTATATACAAAGTTTTTATTGCACTGTGCATTTTTCTTAGGATGAGTTATTTATTAGATTTTTTAAAAAGTTAAGGAATCACTGCTTTAAGATTGATCGACTGATTTCATGTCCTGGCGCTACCCGTGTCCAACGCTATTACATGACGGCGTAAGTACCGTGTCTTTTAAGCGCCGTTTCGGGCCGCTAAAGGTATCGTTGATCGATTCGATACGCACTTGTCATGTCGAGCGGAAAAGGAAACGTGGCGGCGAAGCGAAGCGGAGAATTGCCGAAATGTAGCGGAACGCCCGCTCGTTCCGAAGTACGAAATCGATGTACTGTTACTCGAGGATTGTCCAAAAATCAAGCGAGTACTAGAATCGGAAGACATTTATTAACTTCTCAGATAACCAAATGTTAGCAGTATTGACAGATTAGTAGCTAGTTTGATTTTACTGTCAATCTGCCAACATTGCTAACACTTTGCTTACTGAATCTCTATTATTTACTTTTATTTTACTTATTATTAACTTTCAACTGATATAATTTATATTTTTTTTAACTTTAGGGACTTTATGATTATTGCGAATTATTTTAGGAGAATTTCCTGATAACAGATTCTTACCCATTAATTATTATATGTAGATAAAAAAAAGGATTGATTTTTTATTGATCACAGAATTTGATAACAAATATTTCTCCTTTTGAATATTATAACACTATGTATCCGTTTCCGTGCGAGTAACTACTTATTTAAAAGCAGCACACTCTTCGACAATGTAGCAGCAAGCTTATTTACGTCACGGTGGCTGCACTAAGGGGGTTAAATCGAGAAACACATACGACGCCACGTCTATTTGGTTCTTCCGACGATGGAAGTTACAACTGCTGTAATGACTATTATTACGTTCACGCGACTCAGCTAATCGCGTGGCCGAGCAGAGGTTACGAGAGTACGCACGAAAAAGCTCGTCACTGCGAAACCATAATTATGTGTATCAGATTTTACGATCGTAACGGGAAGACGCGATACGAGCTGTGCGGACGCGCATTGCACATCTCAAATCGCCGATTATACCCAGTACTTGCTGCAACGCGACGACGATAATAACGAACGTTAAACGAACATGGAATACGTGAGAAATGATTCCATTTCGAGTCCGGAGGCATTTACGACAGTCGAGTTTTCGTCGAGTTGTCTTAATTGGATTCTTTCCTCACGCTTATCTCATTGTGACAACAATGTCTCAGTTTCTTGTTATCCAAATGTCTTGCTCGCACCTCGTGCAATGCCGCAGCATTGAAGTCTCTGGATGCTCTCTCGAGTTTGTTCTTTATTTTTATTTGCCGCTGCATTGCGTGTCTGCCTGTCGAGACAACGATGTATCTATCGGATTGCTCGGAGAGTTTGTAGCGATTTTTATGACAAATTCAAAAACAATTTTTATATGTTTAGCTCCACTTTTATTCAATAATAATTTTTGATCGGAGCGTTTGACGTGCAGCGACATGCTTTTCTGCTAATTTTTGAAAATTGCTACAAACTTTGCGGACAATTTAATATAATATATCGCGTGAACATCCACGCTCGCCATTAATTCTAGATAGAGAAGAAGAAAGTAGTTACTTGAGATAAAAACGCAATTTCTTGCGATTTGGATAGATATTTTATATTTCTCTGTCGTTATCGTATTATAATTTCATAATTGTGAAATCCAGCGCGGAATGTCTACCGGTAAAAGTAACGCGGACGTACGGGCTGTCGTGGTCGTTTCCGCATTCACACTTGAGCAGACGGGCCGCTTCGGGCATGGCTGAGCGAACCTTCGGTATCCGATTACGTGTGTATGAGTATCGGTACTCTTACGTTCAGTACCGATGCCACTGCGAGGGCCCTCGCTCGCGCATATCGGTGCGCGGAAAACGTCAATACCTGTACTTTGTACTTTCTCACTGAAATATCGAGAGAAGGAGAGAAAGACTGGAGACCTTTCTTCATCTTCTTTCAATAGTTCAACGATGAACTGATATGCACATTTCTGGCCTTCGAGCGTTGTCGTTTCGCAAACGTTCCGCAAACATCGCCGGGAATCGCGTGCGTGTACTAGCATAATAGCGCAACGGCAATCCTGCGGAGCACCACGTAGACCAGGAAATTCAACCTCCTCTTTCCTGACCCTAGTCGAGCCCTTTGAGTCGCGCGGGATGAAGATGCAAAGATATACTCAACTTAAAAGGACGATGTTTTTATATTAGATGCAAAGATATACTTAATTTAAAGAGAATTTTTATTTATACTTTATGTAAATTAAATTATGGAATGGATAAATAGTGAAAATTGTATACACAACTTTTGCTAGATACATTTTGAATCTTATATACCAATTAAGAAAAATAGAGTATAACGTGAAATAATTGAAATGTAATTGTGTGCATAAGAAAATATTTACTGATTGCATGATTATGCTAAATTTTATCTGCTGTTGTCATCCAACATGCCCGCTTATCCGGCACAAGATTAGATATCTAAACAATGCATTTAAGGCACGTTTCAACACACAAAATGAACCCGTGGCACCGACGGAATGCACTTCCGTTATGTTCGCTCTCGCTTCCTTGGGAAGCGATTTTCGCGATTTGGGGTACCGTATTTCTCCATCGTTATCGTGATAACTTTGCAGCGTGTTGGGAACAACATTATCGTCTATCACGATTCCTATACACAGTGGAAAAATTATTTAAAAAATATTATTTGAACCGAACAGCTCAAGATGTTAAAATAAAAAAAATTATGTAGAATAATAAAAGTAGTAGAAGCTTAGAATTATAGTATTACACTTGAGGCAATATGTTTTCTTGCGTAAATATGTTTAACGTGTTTTGTGACAAGCATTACGATCGGAGCAGATGGCTCCCAGGCTACTTATCTATAGTTTAAGTATTCGTCGCGCTCTATTGACACTACACGTATCATTTGAATACAAGCAAGCTGTACATGCATACCTCGATAATGACGGAAGATTGGGCGTTTCGCGAAAAAGAGGAAGTGCAACATTCGCGGCGTCGTGGCACATCTACGTGCGCGGTGCCGAGGCGAGACTAGCGCGCGCAAGTCGGGCAGATTCCCCCGGTGGAAGGATGTGCCCGTTATGATGATTATCGTGCGTCTTGGACGCGGTTAATCTCGACGACACGGCGACGAGGACGTTCCTCGCGATTCTTTCCACGGCCTTTATGCAAATTTTCTCATGCGCCACGCCGGCCCGCCGTAATTCGCCCTTTTTTGCAGATATCGTTGGGAACTAGTACCGAACGCACGACTCGCAGAGTGTACACCACCAATGTTGGGAACACTCTTTAGATTCATTAAGAGATATTAAGTCGCTCTACATATTTCATGATTAAGGTGTGCCTTAAATGTGCAGCTTTGTTGCTGATAATACCTCCGCGGCATTAGAGTTGGAGAATAACTGTGACAAATAATTAAGAATTTAAATATGTAAAGGCGATTCTTGATCCAGTGATTTATGATTTCGAAAAATCAAGGATCCAAGAATCCGTAAAGCTATATGAGCTAATAACTCATGCGTTTTTTTTTTTTACTGGCGTTCTTCACGTTTGGGTCGGTCAAATTCTTTCCGTTTATTCGTTTCGGCTCATGCTTTTTCTTTCTTTTCCGTGGACCCTAAGAACCGGGGCTCGCACAAAAGAAAATCAACTTAGCCGGAGAAAATTGACGGTCTAATATGTAGGATCGGCATGGATGAGAGCCGACTCGTTAAATTGGTCTCTCCGCGCGATTGACCTGAAGCTTTACGATCTATTCCATCCCTCGCTCCTTCAAGTTTTTCTGCTCGTTTCATCACGCGTTCGGTTTTGTGTTAGGTCCCGCTATGTATTACGATACACAACTAGATTGCATCGTTTCCGTTTTATTTTATTTTTTCACTGCGTTTAATTTGTCGTAAATCACGATTATCACTGGGCGTGTATTCCGATGAGAAAAATTATTTATAAAAATTCGTAAAAAATATCAAAGTTAATCTCTAGCGCATTATTTTATATAAATAAATTCGATTAAAATATTTCTTCACAATTATTTCCCGAGAGACAAAGTGAAAAAGTATCGATACCATTGATACGTATCTAATTGCAGTATCGTGAGTAAACTATCGGTATCCGAAGTACCGTAAGCGAGAAATCGATATTTGGACGCGCACCAAAGTCTCGTAAACTTTCCTAGTCTGGCCGGGACTTAACAATCTCCCGTTGAATTGTTATGTCGTACGTAAGGCAACAAATCGGTATCGCGAAGTTATAATTCGCATGATCTGGACCGTTACCGGAAATGTACCACGGCTCATCGGGACGACCCGGGGGTTATCGGATTACCGGCTGCGCGCGACTCGAGAACATAGCACAACGATCCTTGACTAATTGCTACTTCGGCGGCTAGATAACGAACCGCATCGTTAATTATAGTGAACGATAGTTGATCGCTCTGAATATGGAAGATCATATACCATTGTATATTGTATGTCAAGAGAAGGAAAAGAATTTCCGCACATTTGCTGCCTAAAAAATCCTTTCTACAACAAAGGCACGACTAGGTATCTTAAATTTACATCTAAATCGAAACTGATTGAATTTCTTATTGACGCAATCATGCTTCAGTCTTAAACATCTAATTGGAAAAAAAGACCTTGAGACAGCCATGCAAAAACAATTCGAAAGCACGTTTAAATTGATCAATGAATCTGCGAATGAATGAGAAAAAACGAGAAGAATATTTTATACAAGAGCCAACGAAGAGGATGAATAATTAGACTATTAACCATGGTTGCTAGAAAATTGAAGACTTGATTTAATAGCGGGATATCGATACGGAATCATTCACTGAAAATTGGAAATAGATCGGGTTGAATGTAATATTGAAGTGTAGGTCACGAGGTTTGGCATAATATTGTCACAGTATACAAACCCACTTATCATTCGCTTTTCGACCTCGGACTTTTCTCGTGACCGCCAGTCCGAATGTGTATGCACACCTGTGCATACACGCTCGTACCGTCGCGTAAATTCCTCGACAAACACTTGTAATGTTGCGGCCTCGCACGATTGATTCCGCAAGCGAGGCCGCTTCTCCGGTATGACCCTTTCGCATAATAGTACTCGCCAAATCGCTGGAAAGTTAGCATTCTTCAGTCTGTTCTACTAAACACAGAGAGGCAAACTGTAAACGAGGACATTGGCACGAAAAAACGATGAAAGATTTAAGATACTTTTAATGAATTATTAATTTTTTCTCACAATTTTTGTTTTTATTTAAATCTATTAAATAATGCAAATTTATCAATGGAATTGTAGAATATATACACAATAATTATATAAATAAATAAATATATAGGCACGTAAAATTATAAAATAAAAGAAAAAGGTTATAACATTTTTTATATTGTTTAAAAAAAACGAAAGCGCAATAATAGGATCCTAACTGATCCCAAGCCCTTCTACGTCACCGTTCTACTAACGCAAATTTCGCAAATTATCGTTTTCCAAGTTAAACACAGTTCGTTGCTCGCGTGGCGAACTTTGAAAGCTACGTGCGCCGTTTGGAACGGTTGCGCATAATTGCCGAGTTTCTCCGGTTTCCTTCGCACGCGGCTCCTAATTGTTGTCCTCCGGCCGATGTCGCCATTGTTACATTTCTAATCAGTCGTTGAGTTAGGGAAATTCCCAGAAGTCGACATTCGTTCACTTTTTTGTCTGCGTGTGGATATTACTTGAAACTGCGAAATTACTGCGCATTTAGGAATATGCGTTTTGTGTAATGTGGTATGTAATTAAGCAATAGTGTTTAACTCTCGAGACTTTTTCTATTGAAAATTTTCCTTAAATTTTCTCATTGTGTGCCAAAAATCGTACACGAATATAATCCAACAAGTTTTCAGCATTGTAATTATACGTACTTGAGAATTGGACGTACAGTAATTACAGCGCACAACGCATGTTCAGCAGATTTTTGTACTGATTGTTATTATTAATGACCTCTGCAAGTTGTCAATGTCAAATTTTAAATAAATTTACATTGAGAATTACTGGTTGTCGTGTCAATACAAAGATATGTAAGAATATTGAAAATTCAGATTGCACAGTAAATACAATGCCCCGCCTTAGACTCTCAGAAAAGTGCTAATTTTGAAAAAAATTTGAGAGAAAACGGCACACGCGATGCTCGGATCTTGAAGACGACAGACTGCGGAGTAATGTCAACGGCCTTGCGGGAGCCTCAAGAATCTCACCTATGTTTGCTCGACACGTGTTAACGCTAATTACCACCTGTGCGCGTCTCCAAGAGAGAGGCATCCTCTCTTTCTAATCCCGCCTTCCTGTTCGCCAAATCTGTTCATTCTCGCGTAGCTTCTAGATGCCCGATAAGTGTGCGTTACAAACAAAAGAGAGGAACGAGACACGTCGGCGGTAGAAGCGTGAGAGAGCGACACGATTAAGGGCAGTCTCTAATTAATTGTCAAGATGAGTGACGGGAACTGGTAATTATTGGACTGTGATTATTAGCCGGTTCTCTCATCAAGCCAAACAACCGTCGTCTAAGGACGGAGCATTCACAATTAAGACCGCTTATGCAAGGAGGGATTAAGTTCTTAGAGGAGAGTTCTAGCTAGAATGTTATGCTGGGATTACGGCGAAAAGAGACGTGTAGTATTCTTGCGATTTTCTATACTCATTATTTTCTATGAAATCCAACGTAACACTTACTAATCACCGTTTTACGTAAGCGTGTAAGGAAATCTTGTTGCAAATCATGGATGGTTCCTTTTTAAAAATGAATACAGTAAAAACCAGAAAATTAACTCGAAGATCATATCTCGATGCTTTATTATAAATATACCGTCATTCTTTACTTTTGGAATACACTGCGGTGGAATTGAAATATTGATATGTGTATATTGATTAATGTATTTGATTTTTCATAAACGATAAATGAATGGAAAATTATTGTACAGTTGAATTAACGATCCTTGCACACATGAGTGTTTCCGAGATACATACATACTTTTGCATTAAACTGATGAGACAATTACGCATAATTTTAGTATTACACAGTCGCACCCGACGTGAATTCGACGAAAACAAGAGCGGCAAGATCCAAATTAAACGGTACGGAGAAAATTGCCGGAGGCCTTTTCGAAAGCGATAAGATAAAAGGAGAACTTGCTCGATATAAAAATCTGGCTTTAGCTGTCGGCTAAAATGTCGAATAAATTTGAAGACAACACACGAGACTTAACGAGCTTTGATACCAATATTAATGCTAATAAAGGCTAAATGAAGTGATAGTATAATAATTTACAAAGATTATCTTTGATCTGAAAGTTGTCCGACAAAAAAATGCTTGGATTTTAGATAAACGTATCTGCCAAACATGATACTTTGACTGTGAATGAATGATGGATTCGCATTTCTTTGAATCAGCAATGATTTGTTACATATTATTAAAATTAATTAACAAAATTATTTTCTCAATCGCATTTAGCAATGATGTTTCACAAAATATTGACAGTCAATCATGACAATGCGACTTTTAACGATTTTTATACGCCTGCAACGAAATGCATTAAAGCATTGAGCGCTTTCCTGTTTTCTAACGGGCGAAGGACGCGTGCATCCGCCTGAAGCGGGGAAAGCTGTGCTGATCGGGGCCCCATAAAGACAGTGAAATTCATCATAAAACCGTCAATTATCGAACAGCAATCATGCATCTTTAACATCGATTCGACAATTATCGCTTTACATGCGCGCGTAACAAACGAAGACGATGCCGCAACGTTGTTCTTTTTTCATCGTTTGCTTTTTGAAAGTTACCGCTCATGGACGATTTCCCGACGACGATGTTTGTCCCGCCGTCCTTTCGCAACCGTTTAATATTAATGGAGCTTTGCAACGCGCGGGATTATCGCATCGTTACATGTACTTCGTCGACGAGATTGCAGTGATCACATATCGAGAGACTCTTGATTTTGGCCAGAGCTGAATTTAATGACGAAATAAAGATCGGGATTTATTTCTAATTAAAATAACTTAAAATTCTCTTGCAAAAACATATTGAAATATTGTTTTAATTGATAGACATTTTTTCTTTGTCATTATACGCAATCGTTCATTTTCAAGTATTTAGTTGCAAATTATTAAATATTTACTTGACAAATTGTCTAAATAATTGAAAATGTTTATTGATAAAAGCATAATACTATAAATATCGATAAAATATATATCAATGATTCATTATATTTCTTTCCAATTTTATGATTTCTCCACTTTTTATAAAATTGCCTCAGGCGAACGCAGTAGCGCGATTATAGTGATATTATGAAGCGCAAATGCATCTCGTACACGGATGTTTCTCGGCATGGTGAAACGTACGTGCCATTTGTCCATTAAGGTAGCACGTGCCTCGCCGCCGTTGTAACGCATCTAATAATGCTTCCCATTAAGATACAAATTGTTCATTTACTCGAGGCAACTTTTAGGAATGCAACATCTCTCGCGATGTCGCGAGGAACGCTGATATCTCGGCGTGTGAAAGTTTCCAAGCGAGATATCGATGCTCAGACGGCAGTCTTCTTTACGTACACGGCTGCTGGACATCCTGCGTAGACGCGCCCGCTGGGCATTCTTCTTGGCCATGTCTGGTAGGCAAGGCGACGTCCCCGATAAGCTGCCTTTCACGCGAGAACGTAAAGGGAACGTCTCACCGAACGGATGGCAATAGAATTGACTTGAGATTGCAATCGATTAGCGCTAATTATAATTAAGCAGGTTGTTTATCATTATTCATTTGCAGATAACACAATTTAGAAGGAAGATAGTTGAAATGATTGCTGTCAATCGTTGATACAATCTTCAGTATTATAAATCGAAATATCTGTTACTGAAACTGAATCTATAATTTGAAATCCACGCAATAAGCTTATTTTTGTGCTGATTTATTTTTTAGGTTATAAAAAAGAATGACGATTATATTCTTGTGTTACATATCTCGAAGAAATTTTTTATTTCGTCACTTTACGACGTATGACATTGCGTAGTACGTCGTTTTTTATTTCGAAATATGCTGAATTCGGTTATAGGACATCTTACTTTACGCGTATTGTCATCGAGGTAAACCATTGTGCCCGATTCGGTGGAATGCTCGCCTAAAGCTTCATTTACGCGTAGGTGAAGTTCTCTAACCGCGTAGGACACGTCGCGTGGGCAATTCCTCTCGCCGTAGCCTTGGCTACCTAGAATCCGCGTCGGCAGTCAGCCTTTGTTTTTTTCTTTAATACATTTCAAGTTCCAATGGGTGTGCACACAGCCAGCTTGTCGCCTGAAATGTAATATTATTTAACATAGAAAATGTATTACGTTTACATTACATTATTTTTTATTTCAGTTAAAAAATTATAATATATCAAATAATACAACAGTAATCCACGTATAAAATATTTCGCATATTATTTAATATAATAATTTAATTTTGAATTTTATAATGTTAATAAAATATTAATTTTTAAACTGTAATTAAAGTGGAATACGAGTTATGCTTATTCATCTAAGTTTTGCAAGTCGTCAAGCGCGTAAGAGATTTCATATTGATAAACTGACGCCTCCGCGCTTACTCATTCATAAAAACACGAAATTTTGTCAAGGTTGTAGCCGAAAAGAAAGTAAATGTTTTGATTGAGGTTAAAGTTGTTCATAACGAGTGAGTGGCAAAATATGAAGGTGGTATATTGTGCAATAATATTAATCTCTACGGAATATGCGTGATAATATTTATTAGTTGATGTTAATCAGGAATGTCTACAAATCTGTAGTATTCTACTGTTGTTTACAAAGCGAGAGAGGTATCTAGTACTTTTTGGAATTTTTCACGCATTATTTGCTTTGTATGCATAATATTATTCTCTCTATTGACTGAATCTAAATCTTTTAGGTAGAGTTTTGAGATATTCTTATATCTCAAATGTAAAAAAATTATTTTTCTCAGAGAAATTTGCATCTCCAAGTTAATAGCAGTAATAGATTCATATATTAAATTTGTAACATTTTTTAACAATGCGCTATAATAATTCTTTATAACAGTATTATTTATATACATATTGTGATTACTTGAATATCTGATCAAACAAGTCATTTTGTTTTCTACGGGGGGTCTCGTCCGAGTTTGAAAACCGTTGTTTTGAAGTAAAGAACCTGATGGCACTGCTGTCACGGTTCTTGCTCTCCGATTACTTATTTTATTTCTGTTACGCAATCATCCCATTCGCGCACCGTTATTATCGATGAACATATAGAAGCGATAGTCTTTTAGCGAGGAAGTGAGACGGAAGAATACGCACACGATTCATCAGGCACTTCTGACGCTCAATGACCAGTAATACCGTTTCCTTTTCTCCTCGCTGACAATGAAAGTTAATAATGCGGAAAATTAGTAATTTGGATGAATCACTATCGGCAAATTCAGATTTGAAGAAATGTGCGTGAAAATGCGATAAAATATATATTTGCTTCCTATGTTTATCACGAAATTTTACAACTGCATCATAACAGATTAAATTGATCGCAATTATGCTAGTTTTTATTTATGTAATAAATATCGCAATATATTTCTTGTCGTTATCATCCATAAGAATCGTCCTCCCGGAACGATGGCGTTATCGAGAGGAAGTGAAATCGCATGATCGTATCACGCGATCAAAAATTAATTAAAGAATTATTTAATTGATTTCATCTGACCCGATTTCTCCCGCGGCAACGGGCTCTATCGACACGCACGATTATTGATATTGCGACCTGCTGTCGTGCGAACACTTATTAAGGTCGTGTCACAGCACACGTAAAAACTATATTGAGATCGCATATTGATAATTAGAAATTAATGACGACAAAAAGTTACAGAAAAGTAATTACTGAATTATCACTAAGATTGTAACAAATTTTTATGTGAATTTTAGGGACATAAATTGTTTTATCTATTTTTTTAATCATAATAATTTTACTTTAAATCGAGAATGTTTAAAAAAGTCGAATATGCATAGTTGATCGAAAAATTAATGAATTTTACTCGCGACAATTGTGTAAATTCCATTTTTTTAAATTAATTTGATTATATTTTAGTTAAGTAATAAATATATATAGTTTATTAGAGTAATACTACCAATATCTTGACTTTTAATATCATAATTGACGTTTTAATTTTTAGCTCGAAAAGTTTAATGATCACAAAAATCAGAGTGTTCTTAGATTACAAGATTACGAGAGTAAACAGGCAAGTCGGTTGATCATCAGTTATCGATACACTTTGAACGTGATAAGATTCGATCGGGCTTGAATCATGCGGAAGCAGAACGATCATGTTTTTTATATATTTGTAATGGATAAGTAACGAGATTTTCTTAGCGTGATGTTTACCACAAAACTTGAAGACATAGAGATGATCGTGTTCTATTCATGCTCCAATTACGCGTCGGTCAAATATACATGTGTATTTCGATAGGAATCCGTATCGCGTATCATTGATCGGGTTTTATACCGACGTGATTTTCCGAGGTTTTATACTGCAAATATACGATTGCGATAACGCGTGCTGTTTAATAGAAGTATCTAGTATAGTTAAAAAAATATCTATTTAGCTATGTAATGTTGTAAATAAGTTATTTCTCCTGCTGTATTAACTTTTTCAAATACTTTTTAATTTTAGTAGAAATTTTTTTACATTAGATTTTAAATTTTGATAGTCTGATGTATGGATTTCTCAGGTTGAGAACGTGTGCGTCGTAATTATTACGTTAGAAAATGTGTCAGAAATATTATGTTCGTCAATCGGACTTACGCGCGAGATTTCTAATCGCACAACATGTAGCATGCGCTCAATCGGCACTCGTCCGCGGGAGAAATTTATTTCGTGTCTACGGCGATAATGTTCCTCTTGATTTGTCGATGATTTTTACACACGCTATTGATCGTTCTAACTCGACAATTGATCGGAACGACTGACGTGTCGCAATATACCTACTGATGCCATAATTGTGTCACATAGAAAGTTTCCGTTCGAGGAACGAACGAAAACCTAAATAATCACTAGAATTAGTCTTTTTGAAGTTTTGGGTGAATCTTCCGCTTTGATCAAGTACAATTGTTTGTTTGATACCGCTCGATTATTTAAGTATTTCACAAAAAATGGGAAAAGAATCTGTCATTCTTTAAATTACTATTTTATTCCAAAAAATGTCGAACGCTATATTAAACACTAGCGAATATATATCGGCTCGATCTCATTCCTAGCCACACCCTTCTGTTTTTTCCGAGCTGAAGAATTACGGCCGACGTAATTCTTCGTTCGATATCCTCGGAATTTCGCAATCGAGCGATCTATTTTAATTGGCGCGCGCGGACATCGAACTACTTCTTCCGCGACGCTTATCGTTAATCGTTAAAATGTACTCAATAATTGAAGCTGCCTCCTCGTTCTTATTATAAACACGCTGTTTTTAATTACCGATCACGCTTCCGGCACTTGCCCGTGCCTCGCCTATCGATACTTGACAAACGTTAGGCTGTTGAACCACTTTTTTCGCGTTATAGTTTATAATGACAGTTTCATTCGTGAGATGAATCGATAATTTATTTTTTCTGAATACAGTTTTTATGATTCACAGTAACCTTTAGCTCTCAATGTTAGATCTTTCAGCTGTTAAGCTTCAAATTAAATTTCCTTTGAAGCAAAGTTCACTCAAAGTTAATTAAAAGGCAATATTTTATTATCTACTGACATTTTACTTTGCGATAGTAGATCTTTCTTTTTTTTCTATTAATTAACTAACATATTTTAAATACAGATATTATTATATTAGCCAAACATTGAGATTTGAATATCTTACATCGTGTTTTATTCTCCTTGAAAACATTTTGCTTGTAATAATGATAATTTCATCATTTCGCCGATAAAACGAATAACCGGAGTTATCGCGGTGTTTAAGTGATTATTATATGCACACGAGAGCCGCGGGCCAAATCAAATCAGGCAGATTTTATCCGAATCGATCAGCTTCAACTTTCTATAATGTGACGCCGCGGAATGCGCCTACAGCACACGTCATACCGAAATTGCCTACCTACTTTCGATCTAAAGCACATCGCACGGCAAATTTGGCGGCTCCTGTGTACCTGTACGCAGAGTAAATTTCGGTCATCGAACACTCAGGTGGGAGATGAGATGATTCCTGCAGGGTTCCACTCTCACCAAACCGATCTCGACATTCCTCGAGAAGGACTTTCTTTTTCACACGGAGTCCGCGCGCGACCTGAATCCGCCTGACAAATCTCTTCTTTTTTTTCTCATACCTTCATCTCGTTCCTCCTGACTTAAACACGATGCATCGTTTTATTTTTGCGTGATTAATTAAATTTGGAGTAATCTCAACCCCAATATCTTGTCCCCATAAATATACATGTAAAGATTTACATGAATCGAATTAATGAGCGAAGTCCTTTGCTAACTTTGATTAATACGATCAAAAGTTAAAATGTATAATTTGGAAAGTAATTGTTTTTTTTAAATAAAATATTTAATAAAGCTTTAAACTTTTCAAAAAATTTATTTTATCATTATATTATAAATAATTCGTAGATTCTTAAAAGAAGTTCTTATTAATCCAAAATAAAATCGCAAGGTGATGTCAAAGACTTATTTTTTCGTTTTTCATAGCCGTTTTATTTTCGATCCTGTAAAGAGGCGGTGCAGAAAGAGTTAAGTTTGGAATACCGAGATTACAGGCGAATTACACTAACGGTCCGAAAGAGACTTTTTCATATATGTATCCTTGATCGTTGGCATGCTTTAAATGCGCAATGTAAATGCGCCCGCCGGGCGGCCGACCGGAAGAATCGATGTTACCGGAGGCGGCACCTACGGCAGACAAGTCACGACGTCGTCTTTCTCTCGTGACACGTAAAAGGGCAATTACTAGTGCAGGATGCGTGGACACGCATTTCGCATGCAAACATGCCGCTGCCAGTAATTAAACGATCCCGAAGAGCATTTCGAAGCTCACTGCGCGCGCGCGCGCGAGTGATCTAACCGGCTGTCGTCGTTTGGTACGACTTGTAGAACATGATGATAGAGTCGCGCTTAAATGATTAGTCCAAGGCACGATGATCGCGATCGTGTATTTTCTTTGTTGATGTCAGTTGAGAAATCAGTACATATTCGACGAATGATCGCAAATTGAAATCCCCAAAGAAATTAAAAATAGAAATTTAAAATTGGAAAAATTGAAAATGCGAGAGCAAGCGATAAAACAAAATCCTGAAAGGTCCCAATTTTAGGATCGAACAAGCGGAATAAAAATCTAGCAAACTCCGAATTAATAAATTTTGGACAATTAGTGTTTCCGACTTTTCAGAATCTTGCTTCTTCTCAAAGTTTTGCACGGTACGAAAAATTGTGAAAAAAAATCAGACTTTGGGCGATGATGCTGTACATTTGCTAAATTTTTGTTCACATATTCGCACGATTGTTTTTTTTTTTTTTTTTTTTTTGGTTTCGATCGTCTCCTTTGACGCCACTCAATCTTCGTTTCCGAAGATACTTCGGGGCCCATAATTACCGCATGTCTTTTGCGCCTATTTGGCCGATGCACTCTGTAATCTCGTACGCATTACGCCGGCACGATGATCGCGATTGCGAACGCGCGTATACGGCACCTGCGCGTCTTATCGCCGACAGATGGTCTAACGTTACGATTCCCGATTAATTAAAGCTTCCAAGAAGTCGGCGGCGGGCAGCCACGCTGCGCGTGCTTTTTAATGAGCTAAAGTGCTGCTCGATATACCGATTCAGTAGCTATGACCACGTGCGATATATTACTCGCGCACCTATGGCCGCTTAATAACTCGTTCTCTCTCTCGCTCTCTCCATTCTCGAGTCCTTTTCCGTTTTTTCCCTTCTCGTCTGTCTCCTTTCCTTCTTTCTCTCCAACTCGGCTTTCATCTCTCTCTTTCTCTCTCTATCTCTTTCTCTCTTCTCCTACTTCGCGCACTTTCTTTCTCGCTTTACCTGCGCTCGACCTCGGTTCCCTCCTTCCGACCAAGGAATCGCGGGAAGAAGGGGAACGGCATCCGAAGGATCTCAGCGTCAATTAAGCAAGAGTTGCGAGACAGGCCTAGACATATACCTACTCGCATAATCTGCATTTATCTCGGCGAGAGTTACAAGAGCCGTTTGCTATCTACCGCGCCGCGGTACGTACGGCAGCGGGTACGAAAAGTCAGTTCTGTAAGTTAACCCCGCTCGTCTCGCGTTTCGCGCGTGCAAATTCGTCTTCTCCGCCTCAACAGAAGTCACGGAAAGGCATTCGTTAATGCTCGCGGAAGAAAATTAGTCTCGCGACACAAAAGTGCGACATTCGTCGTGATCGCGCGATTAACACTTTAAACGGTGTATTATGATGCTGCAATGCGGGTACTTTTACACTACACTTTAATGTTGGGAGAAACGATGATGAATTTAGCCTGACGTTGCATTTAATTTCAAACGAGTCAGAAATTGCGTACGAATACGAAAGCAATATTTATGCTACCAATGAAGACACTGAACACTCGACAATTATATATTTTTTTAAATGTAAAATATAGTAATAAATATACAATAATACATAAATAGATATAAAAATATTTGTGGAAGTCTGTGAAAAATCGAAAAATCTGTGAATCTTCCTCAAACTTGTTTGTTTCGCGCGACTTGCGGATTCTGCGTTCGCTCGGAAAAAAATTCCTTTGACGTAAATTGAGGGATGGTCGTATACCGGTTCCGATGCCTAGTCGAGGGGGTGCGCGTAAGTCAGAGGTCACACAGCCAAGTCGAAAGTCGACTTGGCGCGGCTCGGCGCGAGGCAATGGCGTTTCCACCCGCGCCCCGTGCGCGTCCATTGTGCGTTCCATCCGATCATTATTACCACGATCGATTCGCGGATTTAGCCAGGCAGCGGAGACGCTGATGTATGGTAGATCAGGGGTGAGATAACATCTGCGCGCGGGTTGCAGGTTGCGCCGGCGACCAGGTCGTGATAGCGTGCCGTAGGATTTCCACGGCGGTGCGTCGCAACGTGCGTTATTACTTTCAAACAAAATGTGAAAGTTGGAACACGCCATTGTGTGTCCCGGCGAATTCAGATAGTAGGGCTGCGTGGGTATATAACGTGTGCCTTCATTTCCCATCGTGAGGGAATATTGTGACTTTTCGTCGGCCGGTCGCGAGAAGATGCGGCATTTCGCCATCGTCTCAAGCTCGTTGAATTGATAGCAGCGGCGAGTCCAGATACCAAGTGCACGCGAGAACTACATCGTGTACATAACAATCCTTGCATAACAAACGTTGCGCCTAGACAGAGAAATAATTAAAAATTTTTTCCACCGGTCATGTAAGACACTGTGTCTCGCAATTCTACATATCTTCTTTCCAATCATTTCGAACACATAAAATACATGCTTTTTAATTTATCGTCGTGAAAAAAAATCATGTTGAACTAGCATTGTGAATTATTCGATGGAATGTAATATTGCCGTTCAGCGAACGGCGTTCAACGATACATTTGAGATCTTTAGACTGGCTTTTATTACCAGGATAAGCGCTCTCGTTGTTTCGCGCACCGCAGCCGGTACCGGTTGTCCCTCCTGTGCTCGAGGGCGCAACGGTTAAATTCCAGCAGGCGTTCTCGCGTGGCGGAATGTCTCTCCGAGAGATCCTCCAGTGGAAGAAGAGCCTAGATCCTTAACCGATCGAAAAAGAGAATGAAAGAGAGAGAGAGAGAGAGAGAGAGAGAAGAGAGAAAGAAGGGAAGAGAAAGAGAGACTCACCTGAGTGAGACCTTCCGGGAAATTGGATTGGCATTTTGTTCTTTACGAGCGTTCTCGCGCGCGCGAGAGAGCCGCCGCCGTTCTACAAGACAGGATGTTCCTGTTGGAAGAGCTCGCAGTTTTAAAATGTATCATTTTCAAAATGAAGTTCTATTCAACTTGGAAATAGGAATCGTCCTCGAAAGATTTGAAACTGTCACACATTTAATTATATTTTATTTCGTTGAAGATAATAGCGTTTTAAATCTGAGATTTAGTGAAATCTCTGAGCTTGGGATTAAATGTGTATAGTTACACATTATTGTAAGACGACAATGCAATATCTAATTATGTCTATTTTCTATGTAATTTCATCCTTTTTTTTTTTTATTTATAGCTCTTGGGATGGTTCTACTTAATTTTAAAAGCGTTTTCCGGAAAGTCACATGCCACTCACGTTTAGTTGGGTATGCTGTCTTTAGCTGGAGTAGATTGTACCCGAGATTTGACGAAATTATTAGGATTAAAAGGAAGACGTAGGATTAAAAAGATCGTAGGAAGGCGAAATTCACGGTTGTACAAGATGAAATATTGCTATTATGAAAAATGACAGATCGCGATACGGAGTGAGATCTTGCTATTGAAAGAGAAGATACGAGCTCTCTCATTTCGAAAATCTTGAAACGTAATAATGACCCTCGCCTCGGTATCATTCTGCCGAGCTCCCGGGCTTCACCTCGCATATCGATTCGAATTCTCGATCCAAATGCCCGGCATGCGGCGAATGATACTTCCGACTGTGAAGTTACGAGTGTGGAACGAGCCAATGCGAAGCCAATCCTTAATGATAGATCGCTAGCACGGTTCTGCTCTCGCGAGAGAGAGAGAGAACTCGTGATGTTTTCGATTCTTCCGTCGGTCAACAAAACAGCAGCGTTGCATAAATCCGTTAATAAATCGTTGCGCGCGTCGACCCGACAAGAGAGAGAGAGAGAGACGCATCGCCCCGGTTCGTCTTGTTCTCCAGCGTCGTAAATAAGTGATCGCGGGGAAAAAAGGACGAAAGAAAAGAATCGAACCACCCAGTGCGACACGCGCGATCCGATCGGATCGAATCGGATTGTCGGCTTGGGCGCTCGCGGATTTTTTCCCGGCGCGCGCAGGCAGGAAATGCATGATTTGTGCCGACAATCGCGACACGTGGGCGTATGTATATCGCCCGGGAATACAGTCCGGATTCGATTCGAGTTCCTCGAGATAGCTAGGGCTGCATAGCTGCCTTCCCGCCTGTTTCTATCCCACATCCTAGGCGAGCGAGCGAGCGAGCGAGTGAGCGAGCGCGTTCGCGCTCGCGTCGAGCTATCGCGAGCGAGGGACGGCAGACGGAGAATCGTTCTTCCTATCCTTCCAAGTTCGATGACTCTCGGCGATGATCATCGCGAGGGGGCAAACGTCCTCCTCTCTCTCTCTCTCTCTCTCTCTCTCTCTCTTGCCCTCCCGTTCTCCGTTCTTCGTGCCTGAGCCTCTTCGCGCTTCGTCGCCCCCTGTGCTCCTTCTCCTTCCTTTCTCCTCCTTTTCCTCCCGCTGTTGCTCTCTCCTCTTCTTTCCCTTCGTCTTCCTCCCGAGTACCCTACGCTCGAGTTATCATAACCGCCGCCATCCGTCATGCATCACTTGCCACTTTGTGCCCCGGAGAATCCTCTCGCCGCGGCACGACAATCGCGCGCGAATCTGCCGTAGAACTGACGCCGATGACGTCGAGCGAACAGCTCGGCCAGGTGTTATCGCACTATTGCTAAAATAGGCACTAAGGAAAAATCAGACAGCTGTTATGCAATATCTAAAAGATATTCAATTATTTTTAGCATCAATTATGATTTATGTGTGAAATATAATTTAATATCGTATTTTTTAAACAAGCTATTTTCATCGGTTATTTTAATTTACGCCAAACTCTGCAAATTTAAACCTTTTCCACCCAAGTTATACATCGTCGTCTTTTGCACACGCGTCAGGAGATCATTATGTTCACCTCTCGAATGCGATTGTTAGTGTTATTTTCATCCGCGTGGAATTTTTCGAGAATATTAATTCACGCGAGCGACGATTCAATTCTGATGCTTTATTTTCGATCCGCGACGAGATCGAGAGAGGGAGAAAGAGACGCGCAGGGAAACCAGTTTTCCACGCGCTATCGCTTCTGTAGCGTCGAATGCGAAATGCATTAATAAGAGCCGCCTTGCTCGTTTTGCGCCGTTTACTTTAACGACTGTAGCGTCCCGCGACTTTTCCCCGACGCTTTTCGCACCGCTCTTACTCATCCCGGTTTAGCGGTACTACTGGTCGATCGACACGGACAGGTCGCGTGTGCAGGTTGGGCACCTGCTCTTGTACCGCTGGTGAATGGAAGAACTTACTTTAGAAAGACGCATCTCGAACCATTCTCTCATTCTCCGCGTATCTCCCTCTCTTTCCCCCTGTCACTCTTTCTCTCTCACTTCTCTCCATATCCCGATACGACTGACACGAGGTTAAGCCACGTCTAACTGTAAGATAACCGGCCTGCCCGGATCGCTCGGCCGACTCGCGTGCGTTTACCCTCCTCTTTTTCCATCCCTCTGCTCCTCGGAACTTCGTGTTCTTCGTTCATCAATGGCCTGGCGAATCGTCAGCCTTCATTCGACACGAGACGTTAGAAAGTTATCGAAAGATGCAGGGTCATAAATGGAGTTAATGGCGTTTTTTATGATACTTGCGTCAGTTTAGTTATCGAAGGCGAGAAAATAAAGGTAGCACTTTTTTTACAATCCACATTCGCGCGAGTGATTCTTAACGATATCATCATGGATGGAGTCGGTTCATAAAATACACTTCTCATGGAGACAATATTAATTGGACGCATCAGGCGCTAATACGGATGTCTTATTATGTAAAAACAGTCTTATCGGGAGGAACTTAAGACGGACTGCGCAACGTACTTACAAATTGATTGCTCTCATTAACGTTTAATTGTGTCCTTAATCGTCTTATGCAAAGCGCCTGCAAATTATGCGAGAGCGCATTTTTCGCGCAGGTGGCTTAAAGAAAATTGGAACAGGTTTGCAAATTGACTTTCTTAATTGGCTACCCGATCATTCCGCGGAGTATTTAAATCTGGTTCATAACATTGTACATAAGAGCATTCGCATCCACTTATTGTATCTTTTTGCATTCTCATCATTGCTTCTGGTATTCTTACTACTTCCATAAAAATATGGATTTACAGTGCATTCAACCACGCGAATGTACAATTAGATTTCTCAGTAACCTTCAATGGGATATCAGACGGACATGTTAAATAATTGGCTCTTCTCTCTGATCTTTCCAGATGCAAGATGAATGGCGAATCCTGCACTCCATAGAGACGCCAGATCGGCATAGAAATGGGCAACAACAGCAGCAGCTCCCATCAATACTGCGCGTCCAATGGGCCGTCGCAGATTGGCAGACGCGGGTGGACGCAGTCCTTCCCCCGGGAACTGGCGAGACATCATCCACAGCAGCCGGCGGGACACAAGGTCCTGCCGGAGCCGCCCAATCAGCGGTTGCGCGCCACCAATAATGGAAGCATCATTCACAACGGGGGAACCATAAGCGGTCGCAGGCCTCCAGCCCTCACGCTTCCGCACGACCTTAATAAGGTAAGGATTCGCGGCGGCTTTTCGAGTCGCACTGATGACGTGGCGTGCCATGCTTCTCAGGCCGCACGAGTGCGCGAGTCGATCCGCTTGCACTTGCGGTTGCATTCCGTCCCGGCGGATGCGCGGGAATTCTTTTTGCAGGCCATATAAATTCTCATATCGATAAATTTTCATTATTAGCAATGGCAGTGGTAATAGCAGTAAATTGGATGGTAAATTATCCGTCAAGGTCAGTTGCGCTGAGAACCGCTTAATGTATACTTTGGAACATGATATCTAATTATTCATAATCTTTAGCTATTTTGTTCGAGATGGCCCGCAGGCATAAATTCATTTATGCTCGCGTGTCGTGGATTGAGTCGTTGCGTTCGTATGTACGTTTTCGTTCTGTTTTAACAACAGAATGTTTTCATGAAAAGATTTGCGTGCGGTACAAATTAATTTGAAAAATAAGAGCATTCTGAGGTTTGAAAAGTAAATGAGCATCGGAGCTAATAAGACAATTAAATATTCCAAGATACAATATGGAGGATACAAAATTTTCCTAAATAACTTGAGACAAGAGAAATACAAAATCGACTTTATCAATTTATCTATTTGTAATATTTTTATTTTCATCGGATTTCAAAGAGAAAGAACCGAGTAATAAATGTAAACCTATTTGTTTTAACTGTTATGCAAATTGCAGTCAAAGTGCACGAAACAAATAATTAATATTTTCTGCTCCAAATCTTGGCGTGAAAGTTCGTGCTCTACAAAAAAAATCACCGCCGTACTCGAGAAGTTAATTTTTCATTTCGATTCGTTTCGCTTCATTTTCCTGATTTTGTTCCGTAGTCAGCAGTTCTCCTTTTGCTTTTGAAAAAGCATGTTCCGTCATTTCGAATTCTCACACGAACGAAGCACATTCGGAACATGCACATGCAGAATTCGTACGCGTCTTTTGGCCGAATGCCATGCGTCGCGTGGTTAACGTAACCCGGTTAAGGATATTCGATAGACAAACTTTTTAATTGCGAAATGTATCACACGGCCTTGATCGAAAACGCTTTGTGCCAACGGTCG
The DNA here is from genome assembly GCF_040581485.1 of Linepithema humile. Taxonomy (NCBI): domain Eukaryota; kingdom Metazoa; phylum Arthropoda; class Insecta; order Hymenoptera; family Formicidae; genus Linepithema; species Linepithema humile. The sequence continues at coordinate 5,838,194 of NC_090128.1, read as the reverse complement.
CACAAAGGCGACGGTTTCTCATCCGCTTGGTTTGTCACGGCGTTCTGTCACCAAGCACGTCTTCTCGCCTTGCAGCAGGGAATATTCCGCAGCCGCAGCACCTCGGCGTCCAATATCGGCGCTTCGCGCGGCCGCAAGTTCGATCACCACTGTTGTCATCATCGGAGCGGGTCGAGCTGCTGCATGGAGAACGAGATGCAGGAGCTCAAGAGGTTCGGTAGCGAACCCGATCTGCGGTACTCGCCGATGGCGCGGGAGGCGATGCGTTGCAACGGGAAACAGCAGCATCAGCATGCAATGGAACATCGGCATTGCGGAAGCGGACATTATCCCGAGCGGGACTGCAGGGAGCGGGAGAGCCGGTACAAAGGCAAGAAGAAGTACAAGGCACCGGCCCCGCCATCGAACGGCGTCGTCGACGGATCGTCTCCGGATTCCTACAGGTAGGAATATTAACGATAATTTTCTGATAATTTTCTGAGCGTCGTTTTTATTCGTCGATATCATTAATTTACAAGCTGGTAATCTCGAAGAATTTTAGAATTAATACTGGGAAACTTTAACGGTTCTCTCAGGCTTAATAATATTTTAAGATAAGAATTCATTTCCTTTAACTTGATAAACATTTTTCTCCACGTTACATTTAATATCGATGCATTTTACCGAGCATTAAAACTTGTATTTTACACCACTTTGGTATGCAGACGGTAGTAACTAATTAAATAGTTTTCTTTTTGATAGACTGTAAATTTAACTTCTGCAAACTATAAACATGGATATTTATGAATAAATAAATATTCTACAATTGTCAGATAAGGCCTTTCTATATTTTATAATTCACTATTTTATATTTTACTTATGTAAAAGTATACACGAATATATGTGCCATGATAAGAGTATGTGCACTAAACATAGGCATCTACGGAACGTGAAACAGAAAAGATCCGTTTTTGCCGCACGTCGCTACATCAATTTTTCGTCGAGTTAACATTTTGAAAATCGAGTACGAGCGCATTAATTTTGAGTGCTGCGCGTGTACATGTGCGGTATGAAGTAACTGTTACGATCAGCTGACTGATAGTTTTTTGATACGCGACCTCACAATCGCTGCCGTGGCGATGTATAAATACATTTTCCGTACTGAAAAGATTGAAAGTTCGCACTTGTTTTGTTTTTTTATTTCTACAAAATGAGGGAACCAGTTGTACAAGAATCGTTTCGACGCAAAAATTTTTGTCGCAGGTATACGGAATCTGGTCCGAATGGTTGTCGGGGTGAAGAGGAAGTTCAGCCTCCACCGAGACGGTCGCGCCTCTTTAAAACACGAGCAGAGACGAAGAGGGCACAAGTCAATTGGCACTCTTCGTCTTCGTCGTCACAATTACACGTCGCTGAACGCTGCGAGAACAGCAATGGTGGGTTAGAGAACGAGCGTCATTGGCGGGGCGAGGATGGTCGCGTCGCCAACAAGGAAAACAGGCTTGCCTGGCGCGATCAGAACGGCCATCTCCATCAGGATCGCTGGTGCCGGGATGGGCAAAGACACTCGCGGATCTTTGACGGTAAGAACACGCTACAGAGAAGCATGAGCAGCCCGGAATTCCAGGCGGAGCTGATGCACGTGGCCAGGAAGGTGCGCAACAAGCTTAACTGCAGCGGCAGATCCTCCGCCGCGGAATCCGCGAATCTGAAACGCAACAGCAATGTTGATCGATGCGCGAAAGAGTCGAAAAGCGAGGAAACGAAGAGGCCTGAAAAGCGATCTGCGAGGAACGAGGAGAGTTCCCCGGATGAGTGTATTCCCCGGATCGAGAATAGAGTCATTGAAGAAAGGCGGATGATCGAGCGCTGTAATCGGACTGAAAATAAGCTTAATACATTGTACGAAGAGCGCAAAGCAAATTCTCGCAATCCGGAAAAGGTAAAAGATTACTTGGAAAAAAGACAAGCGGAGCCGGTATCAGGCGGAAAGAGGCGACTCGTCGAGAAATCGGCGGCATGTGACGAGACATTCGCAGTGCAGTCTAGGGATCCTTTTCGGAAAAGTTTAAAGGATCGCTCAGACGCGACGGGGCATATCTCGGCAGAGAGGTTTTCGTCGGAGAATCAACGAAAGGATCTGGAAGACTATCAGGGGAAGAGCGTAACCAAGAGTCGGAAATATGAAAACGCGACGGACCCGATTAGAACCAGATCGGAAAGCCCGGTGAGGCCCTGTGTCAGACCTCTGGATCCACGTGGGCAAGCTTCCGGGCGAGAGAGCACGCCCGAGCGAACGAGTGAGGCCAAAGAGAGAGAAAAGGAGAGAGATTCAGATCGTAGATGGCAGAAAAGCGACGCCAGAAATACCGATGGTGCATCGGAAGAGAAGAGGTGGCCTTGCGAACCTGTTCCCGCGGCGGCAAAGAAGAAAGACGCGAAATCCAAAGAGAAACTTCCGAGGAAACTAGAAGCCAAGGAAGCCGCCCGCGAGAAAAATTGGCACGTGTAAGTTGCTTCTGCATTTGCAATCGATTTATCTCACGCGAAGCCATGCAATTCTGTTATCTTTTTTAATAAATATCTCATGCGCGGTGATACGAAGATTAATTAAGCGATGACTAATGAGCGCGTTTGTTTGTAACCAATGCGTAGAGTTTGAGATGTTTTTGATTATTTCTCTAGGCTGCCATCGCCAGAGAAATCTGCGCCGAAAACATTCTATTTCGGCATGGATGGAACATTGCAAAACGAGTCACGGGATTGTGTGGACCAGCATATGGAGCAGATCCAGTCCAGATTGCAGGCCAAAGAAGTCAATGGATCAATTGATTGTCTTGATTATACAGATGATGTGAGTAATGTTTTTTTTATAACATTTTTAGAATAAAATTAGATTCTATCATTCAGATTTTTATCATTTATTATAATTATTTGTTAAAAATAAATTTAAATAAATTTTTTTTTGGATTAAATAGATAAAAAATTTGTAATTTTCAGGGGAAAAGCGGGATAGAAGATATTTCATTAAAATTACGACCCACATTGCCTAAGAAACAGCTTGAGATTCCGCGATTCTCACCGTCGGCAGCGTGGAGATTGTTATCGGCATTAGAAGCGCCCGGACCAACCATGAGCACAGCAAGCGAGGAAGTTCCGGTAAGAACGCAAAGTTTATAACAACTAGAATATTTTAATACTTTAAGTAGAAACTAATAATAAACAAGCGAAAAGAAAAATTTAAAAGCGTAGAAATTATTTGAAACATTTTTTTTTTGAAGAAGTTAAGATATTAACATTAAAATAATAATATTTTGATGCCAGGTGATGTTCGAAGAGCGCATCGAACGTCTATCGAGGCCGCCTCCACCGCTGATCGCTCTCGGTCCGCGAAGCTCGCACGATAAATCGGGCGATTCCGGCATATCCGGTGATGCCGGCGCGGCCAATGATGATTCGCTGGATGTGAGCACCAACACGAATAACAACAGACTAAAGACGCCAGCGACCAGGCCGACGTGGACGCCGCAGCAGGATTTAGGCGAGGAGTCCAGCAGCGATGCCGGTGTGGACTCGCCACCGCCGATGCCAACTCCGATGAAGTTTCCGCCTAGGGCGCATGTATTCTCGTTGTCGTTACCGCGCGATGATAATCGCATGTATCTGTACAATCCGGATCTGAAGAGCAAAGAAGGTTCAACCTTTAACTCGCTGCAAAAGCTGAAGAGATCGGTGTCAGGCGCTCTGGGGCTCGGACCGTTAGACCTCGAACGGAAACGCACGCGCGATGTTCTCGACGATAATTGGCTGCTATCAACGAGTGCGCCGACATCGCTGCAGCATACTCAGGTCACGGACGCGACGCGATCCTCGCCGCCTGGCTGGAAGCCCGGTTTCGATGACGAGGACGAGGATGATGAGGATTTGGAGGAGGATCTAGAGGACCGCGGTGATTTTCCCGTGATCATGAAGCCGCCCTCGTTCTCGTATCTGGCTTCCGGCGGCCATGTAATGTATTTGCCCGAGACCAACGACTCTCAATATCAGTCACAGAGTTTGAAAAGCAATAGGAACAATACAACGAGGGACAACGAAAAAAATTCGAGCAACAATTCTGGACCGAAATATCGCAAGAACGGTGTGGATGAGTTCAAAAAACCGAGCAAGGACATAGAGAAGACGAATAAGCATTCCAAAGATTCAGTCATTCGGAAAGACAAGCCTTTCGTGAACGATGGGAAGGTAAACAATAAGTTCTCGAAATCGTGTGAAAATATCTCCGAGATGAAACAACGGAGCACTTCGCCCATTAACGGTCAACAGAATCTACAGGACGATAAGGAGTTTATACCAGAAGTGAAACCGCTAAAGAACAACACCAAGAGCCGAAGGTTCACATTTCAGAGCACCGTGCGACAAATCGAGAGGCGTAGGTTGGCAGAGAAACTATCGCGAGAGGTAGAAGCTAAGGAAAGGCAGAGAAAGGGAGAGCTGGAGGCAATGCGTAAAGTTGAAGAGGAATTTCAACGAAAGCGGGCCAGGGAGAAAGCAAATATCAGGCAGCAACTTCGCTTGTACAGCATGGATGAAAATCTGAGGTAAGCTCTTGAAGTTGTATCGATTAAAGATCTATAACCGTGTTAAATTTATCCATCGAGAAGGTTTTTTCACGTCTCTTTATCTTTGTCTCTGTTTAACATTATTATCGAAAATAATAAGATAAATATAAAAAATGTTGAAGAGAATTTTTTAAAGTGAATACAGTGTAATTATCTTTAATTATTGATTGCCAATTTTACTTTCAGAATTCCGGGCTACTTGTTAATGATAATTTATTTCAATTACAGTAGTCTGCCCACTGTGTGGGATAGTTCGCAATTGTCTCGCGCGGATCCGGATGGAGCGCCGTCGTCTTCGGCGTCGTCGCCGACATCGGCTCCGCCGACCAAATTGACAACCATACGTAAGAACAGCGTTAGCAGCGACGAGTATCTGCGTAAGAGAGCGTCCAGCGCGGATTCCAGGCAGCATCAGCATCAACAGCAACCGAGAGAGTACAAAGATTACCGGCCAAAGTATTACGATTGGGCACCCACCGAGTCGTCGTCGCATCTGGATTACAAGCAGACCACTGTGCACCCGAAAGTAGTCTGCGACATTCCTAAAACGCCCGTCTTCGTTGACGCGCACGTAAACACCGGCAAAAATGCGAATCTTAACTCTACGCCCAGATCCGACAATTACAGGTGCGTATGTAATAATAAAATTAATGTTTTATTTTTTTTCTTAACAATTTTCAGATCTTAAGGCAAAAGTTAAATTGTTGTTTATTTAAAGTGAGTTTTAATTAAAGAATATATAATTTAAAATTTTTTTCTAAGATAACGAAGATGATTAACGTTTGTATGCATATATTCAGCATACAAAATATCAAACGATGTTCGATCGAAAAGAAAGTGAACACAATGTTTTAATACGTCGGCTACGCAAAGAGGTTAAGAAGGGTAAAGGTCTCCTGCGCCATGTATTACAAACGAGTTCGTCATTCCGAAGAGTCTTTGAATTCACTTTCACTCACGCGCTCGCGGCACTTACATTAGGTCGCTGCCCGTATGCAATAGTCCACGATTGCGACATGAAACCGCTAATGGTAAATAATCCTCCAACGCATTACTTAACAGGAAAGATTTTGCTCACGGGGCTGTGGCGGCGAGATCCTCCTTGGCTAGCAGCGACAGTGAGCTATCGCAACCGAACACGAGACCGCATTCCAGACAAGCCGGCGGCAAGAGCAAGCCCCTACGGTCTAGGTACGTTCGATACAATCTGGCCCCCTTGACTTTCGCTTGAGGTAACGAATTCCCGCCCTTGAGAATGTTTCCGAAATAATAACGATGTTGATGGATGCATAAATGCCTGAATTTTGGGGAAAATTATGTAGATTCGAACGATGTCCATGATTCTCTTACAGGAGTGAGTGCGAGCAATATATACGATCCTTTTTCGGATCTGTTTGATAAAAATCAAATATGCCAAACAATATTTCCTTATATTTACTTTCAGGATCTTTTTATTTTAAAGTAAAAACAATTAAAAAGAAGAAATTACTTTATAATTACGTTATTTATTTTCATTATTTTCTTACAGATTTATACACTTTACTGCTTCTTTTTTTAGACATCCAGAAAAATATGTGCACTTTTTTAGATTTTTCGAAATTTTTTTTCCATCTCAGATTTATTTTTTTGCTCGTTCCAGTATGCATAGAATTCATAGCGTGGGTCATAATTCATTATCTCGATGAATACAGTTGATGTTCGACTCGCTTGTCTTGCGTTATCATTTAATGAATATGAGTATTAATGTCCGTTAGAAACGTGGTAGTAATTAAATCTACTAATCGCACCCGTAAGGTAAGAACTCGCGCGTATCGTGCGATCACTAATTCTTAGCTTTTTGATTTTTTTTTATCCTACGCAGGTTTTAAGGTGGGCGTAAAGCAAGTAGTCTTAACACCTCTAGTCATCTAACAACGCTTCATTAAACCAAGCCAAGCAAACACGGTCGCGCTTCTAACTACATATTGGGCGAGGATGGCAATATAGATGGCAAGCATCTTGCGAGAACGGGTAAACCAACGCATCACGATTGTCAAACGCGTTACGTGACGCTTGAGAAAAAGATCGGCGCTCCATCGATATTGCATCTTGGTTTATCTTCCGACGCATTGAATGCCGGCGAACGTCCTCCGTCTTGTCCGCATGTCTATATAAGGACTATGCTAATATTTTACTTGATCCACTCACGGAGAATAGGTGTTTACCTTGGCGTTCAGTGCGTTGACAAATACAGCAGAGGCGTCATGTGTGCTCGTCCAATCAGAAAATATTGATCCTTGACGAAAGTGGTTTTCTTCCGAAAAAAGAACGCTATATTTCGCAAAAATTCAATTTCTAATAGAATACACTTCTATTTCTTCTATCTTTTGTAAGGTTGTAATTACACAAACTATTTTTATATATAGGTACATGATGTTCTTCAAATAATTTATGTAGTTTTTAGTCGAATTAGTTCTTAAATTACTTGATCATTCAAAATTATCTTGATTATTGCTGCAACATTCTGACGAAATTCGAGTTGCGAGTCGTGTCGTTCTCTGCTGGTACCAAAGTAGGAAGAATAAAGAGTGTCGAAACGGAGCGAAAAGAGTAAGAAACGGTTAACTAGGTCGGCTAGCCCAGCACGAAGCGAGGAAGCTGTTACCTCGGAGGACGAGAGCCCGGTGGAGCCGATCAAACAGGAGCGAAGCCCTATGAACGGTTTCGTATTGAACGGAGTGCAGCCCTTCGTGAGAGAGAAGAGCTATCGACCCATTTCTTTCAATCCCCAAGCACCTCCGCCTATTCCAAGTTAGAAGGCGTGCTGTGGATTTTGAAGAGTACTATAGATTTCAACAAAATTGCGTGAAAATCTGATTCACACTATTAAATACACATATATATATATATCTTTTGATATACATAAAATGTATTTTCAGAAATTGTATATTTTGGATTTTTCTACAATACATTTTTAATATATATATATATATTATATATTATATATATATATATATATATATATATATATATATATATATATATACACATTTGTGTTAAATAAAATTACAACAAAATTGTTTATAAAACCGACATTTCATGTATATCAATACGCTAAAAGTTAAGCAACGAATTTTAATAAGTTTTATAACCGAAGATTTTATAAGCGCGGTTTATAAAGAAATAGTTTTTTATGATCTATTTACAGAATGTTTTTCGAATGCTCCATGTGAGTGTATATAACAATCATGTAATAACGTAACGTGGTCATTATTCTTTGTGCAGCATTATGTACGTGAAACTAATGTCAAGTAATACTCTATAATGTATAACACGTAACATGATCTAACTCCTAACCAAATGTGTTCCATACAACGTCCATCTATTATTTATGTTAAGTATTAACAAAACAAAAGCGAAATCAAAGATCATAATCTTACGCGCGCAATGATAATTGTAAAACCGCATCGCAGAATATAGAGAATATTAGCAGTACCGGGTACATATATTACTCAAAAGGTTTTTAGGGCTGTATTTTGTAATTATGTACAGATAACAATTGCAGGCGACTGCAAATATTTGCTCATGTAATATAATCAAAGAATAATGTTGTTATTAAATGTGTGAATTTCTTTTTTACCCTTTCCCACGTGTTTAACGTCAAACAACCTGAAATTATGAACAGGCTAAAATTATTTACAAGTTTGCAACTTAGAATTATAATCAAATTATGTATTCGAATTTTGGCACACCTGACGGACATGATAAATATTTCTTTTAATAAATTATAATCGCTTCTTTATTGCGTATCGCAATAATCGTATATTTGCGTATTTGAATTGAAATTCGTAGACCAACAATAGAAAATGAATTTGTCACAGAACTTGTCATCGATTCCTTTAGCAAATGTGTATGTTTGTTGTTTTTTCTTTAGAAAATTGTATTGTTTTATTTCTCATAATTTGTGTCGGAATTAATATGCAAGCATATATTTTACTCCAGACAAGTGCAATTTGAGTCGATATTGAACGAAAGCAGTAATGATGAGGAAGAAGAGTTTAGCAATCAAAATGTCAGGACATCGCAGTCGGGTACAGCGGCGCAAAGACAGCACAGCAGTTGCGATTCTGCAACGCAGATCGACAATTTTACAGATAGGGATGAGGTTAGTATTTTAAAAAGTTACAAAGTCAGACATTAAATGATTATCTGGCAATTCAAATTTCATCAAATTTTCTATCGAATACGAGTTACATGTTTCTTTGCAGATTATTTTAGCCATAATTTGGTCAAACAATCAATTGGGCGCAGCCTATTATAACATTCTCACATCCGAATTGTTTGTAATGGATGATATTTGTGATGATGCGATTCATTTTAACATCATGAAGACTTTATACAGGCAATGTCAGCCGCGATATGTCGTCACGATCTCCGGCACGTCCGACGAGTTCCTCACAGCCATCGAGGCTCTGGTAATGTCGGAAACGTCAAGTGAGTCGAATAGATCGGGAATGAGCAGCGCGGGACCGAAGCAAGTCTCGCTGAGGGTGATGCGGAAGAAGGAACACAGCTTCGATAGATGCTATCACCGAGTTCGATGTCTCAAGCTTGAGTCAGAGCCGACAAACGCCAATAACGTCGAGAGGTTTATCTTTCTTCAGGGCCTGTTGAATTTCAAATCGATTGTCATGATCCACGCGCTGGGTCTGCTCTTGATCTACATCGATCAGCATTGGAGCAATATCGCGTTGGATCCTTCCGGCAAGGCTAGTTTCGCGTCTTTAACAAACGTGACATTGTGAGTCTCTGAAATTGAAGCTTTAAACTTGACGATGGCAATTGTGGAATTTAATTTATTTTGCTGTTTTTTTATAAGAAAAAGAAATTTGAGTTTTAGTAGGAATTTACTCAACGCTTTTTTTCTTATTAAAATCACGATTTACGTCTTTTTTAAATAACTAAATTTATTGTGCTCTCAACGTTAATCCTTCAAACTCTTGAATTTTAACTGTACTTCTTGAATTTCTCAATTTCTTTAGAATTTGACTTTTGACAAGTATTTTTTTAAATGTGGAAATTTAGTGTATATAATGCATTATATTTTACGATTGCTGTAATTTAAAATGGTCTTTTTTCATCGCGCTTATTTCTCGTAGACGTGACATTGTCATGATAGACGACGATACTTATGAGGCACTAAATATTGTACACGCCAGAAATCATCCGAGTCTTTTCAAATGCGGCGACGCGGCGTCAAAAAAGCAAAGTGGCAGTTTATTCATGCTTCTAAATCGTTGCCAATCGCAATCTGGAACGCAATTTCTATGGCAAGTAATCATGATTGTCACATTGCCATTTCATGATTTTTATACAATTATTATAAAGTCGTTATAACATTAATCACGACATGTATTATATTATTTTTGTGTACAGTATTTTTAGAATTATTTTATATAGAAATATTGATTACAGGAAAACGTTACGGCATCCTACAAGAAACATTGAAATTCTTAATGAAAGATTTCAAGTCATCGAATTCTGTTTGAATCCAGATAATCAAAGTATCATCGAAAATTTGACGTCGTGCTTGAAACACGTTTATCGTTTAACTAATGCTATCCTAGATCGATATTTAGCACAGCAAGCTAAAATTTCTGACTGGCGACGATTACATAAGGTGACATTTTTAATTTTTAATTATACAGTTAAATAATTCATTCATGACATTTATTTATTATATACGTTTTATATTATATTTTTTATTTGACACTGTAGACGGTTTCTTCTATAATTTATATCGCTGACATATGCGAGAAACACCGCGAGAAAGCAAAACTCTTCTATAAAATCGTTGGTAGTATCACGAATGAAGTGCGTTACATCAAATATTTTATTGAGTATATAATAGATTTGAGTGCAAAAAGAACTGAAACCGATTTCATCGTCCGAGCAAACGTGGATTCGCATTTGGACAATCGTAAGTTAATCTAAGTTTTCTTAGTACAATTCGACATGTTGTAAATATTATTTTGCCTTTTACAAAACAAATGCTTTCATTGGAATGCAGTGCATCATGTGAGAAGCACTTTACCCGAGACCTTGACACGAATGGGAGAGAAAGACATGCAAGAGCATCTTCCACTTTCGGTGACGACCTGTAAAATGGTGTACATACCGAATATCGGATATTTGTTGGCAATAACAGGATGGAATCCATCGCCAGCTGACAATATAGATTTGCAGAATTTAGAATTTAAATTTGTCAGCAACAATATACGTTACTACAAAAGTCCCAATGCCAAAGGTTTTATTATTTTACTACATATTTCACATTTTGCATGCCGTGGTATACATTGAGTAGCTTGCAATTTTTTGGTGTAATCATGTCCATTTAAACGATTTTAGAGCTGGACGAAACCATAGGAGATATATTGCTAAGGATAAATAAACGAGAGAGTTATATTGTGATGAAGCTCGTAAAATACATAAATAAACATACTGCATCGATCTTTAATGCGATTCGATTGTGCGCGGAATTAGACACGTGAGTAATACGAATTTTTTTTTTAAAGAAAATGTTAAGTCATTGTCAGATACGTCAATTTTGTGGATCAATTTGATTTTTTTAATAAATAAAGTCTAATAATAATAAAATTTGCTCAACATTTTTAAAAATAACGTGTGAAAATCAGTTACAATTAAGAAAAAGAGCAAAAGAATAACAACTCTTAATTATCTTTGATAAAAAATGTTTCAATAAGATGAAATGTGTGATTTTTGGAATATTTTGTCATTATAGATTGCTGGCATTTTATGTAGTCGCGCGAGAGTATAATTATGTAAAGCCGGATGTGGTGGAGCGCCAGATTATAGCGGTGGAACAAGGTCGACACCCTTTGCAAGAATTTCTAACAACGTTTGTGCCGAATGACACTTATTCCGGAAACGGAAAGAGCCTGATAAAAATTCTGACTGGGCCAAATGCTTCTGGCAAGAGCACTTATCTCAAACAAATTGCACTCATAGTGTTCATGGCTCACATCGGCTGCTATGTACCGGCTAAATCAGCCACTATAGGAATAGTAACTCACATTTTGACTCAGATTAGATCTACGGACAGCATCGCTCTCAATACGAGCACGTTCTTACAAGATATGCGACAGGTGTAGACAACAATGTTTCAAAAGTTGTTCTTTAAAATAGCAGATTTTCCACTACAATTAATTAAGCGCTCCATAAATTTTCTTAGACTTCATTGTTTATCTGTTTTTCAGATAAACTCCGCTCTTTACGCATCCACGCCGAATTCCATTGTCATTTTGGACGAATTCGGAAACGGAACATCGGAAGTCAGCGGCTTGTCGCTGCTTGCGGCCGTATTGAATAATTTCGTTGAGCGAGATATTTATTGTCCACATATTTTTGTAGCCACGCATATGCATCGAATAATAAACATGTTGCCGCAAAATCCGATAATCGAGGAACAGGTAAGATGCATTAGACTTACATTAGACTTCATCTTTGACGTTAAATTAATTTGTTTAATCACTATTATTATTTTGACCTTTTATTTTTTTAATTATGTATTGTATAGACTTTTGAGTTTATTACAAACGACGACAGTTCGGTAGCATATCTTTATCGTTTAACTAGTGGACATGTGACATGCAGCTTTGCACACGCAGCTGCGCGAAGTGCGGGTTTGGATGAAAAGATCATCAAACGAGCATTAGAAGTAAGATTTATACGATAACAGTTTAACGCTTGATTATTTTACTAGAAGAATTTGTAAAAGTCGAAAATTTGACAGGTTTACGAAAAATTTAAAAGTGGCGAGTTACCTTTGCCACTGCAAGAAGTGCCAAAACAAGATACGTAAGTATATTTCAATCTTTTATTTGATCGCATTTATAGGAATATCAAATTTCTCGCGATTTATAATAATTACATGATTTATGTTTAATTTTAGGGCAACACATATCGTCGAACGATTATTAGCGTCTGAGAATTTTGATTTGGAAGAATTGAAGTTGCTGATTCTTCAAGCTACAGAGCCGCTATAAAATAAGAAAAATTATAAAGTTGACGAAAAAGACACGATATTTCATAATCTTTTATTGTTTCAATATTTTAAGTTAAGTATTTTAATAATGTATTATAACTATTTAAAATATTCTATTCTATTCTAATATCTAATATTTAAAATATTAGAAGAATATGTTTAATTTTTTTCAGAACGTATTCGTCACAAATTTTCAGATTTTCCTAATATTTAAAAATCTGTAAATCTCAATAATTCATTCTACGAACACATTTTAAGGTAAATTACACAATATCAAATATTAAGTTACAAAATGTATTACAAAAAGTCCTGGTTTTATTTGCAAAAAATAAATTACATTCAAGTGTTTATTATATTGGTTACAGATGTTCTATCATGCTCAGATAATTTTTAAAAATATTATTGCCATCTGGTGATACGCATTGCAAACATTTAAACACAATGCGATGCTCCGCGGATACTTCATGCTATGCTCAGGACGTCCAAGTGTTTATAACACGTTACAGCTAGATGGCGATACCATAATAACACGTTAAATTATAACATAAAACGGCATAAAATAGCGCAAACATTCTGCAATAATAATCGAAGCTAAATATTTCTAATTAACCAGCTCACTCTGTAAAGAGCTGTGCACCTAATTTGTCTGCACCAATAAATAACTAACCGAACAATTACTGCGGCAAAATTGCACCGACAGATGTCGACTCAATCGGTGCGCGCCGGCCGGGAGTTGGCGCTCGCAATTCTTCCGTTGTCAATAACGGACACTGGCAGTGTATCCCGGCACGAAAAACGAACGGTCTTCCCTCGACGAGAGATAGGTACCCGACGACCGAGTCGCGGATGCGATTCGGCTGCTACGCAGACCCGCGGATCGTGGTCGTTCGTTTGTGCGCGCGCGTTTATTCGCGCTGTTGATCGCTTGCCATCTCGTCGACAACGACAACGACAACGACGACGAGGACGAGGACGAGGACAAGAAGACGCGACACGAACGTTTGGCCAGAAGAACGAAAGCCGCGGCTAAATACGCACGGGCGTGCCTTGGAGTTGAAACGAGAGCGTGCAGTTCCCAGGACGAAGATTTGCAACGAGGAACAGCGAGAAAGAGTGAAAAGCGTCATCGTCGAGCACTGGGACTAGAAAAGAGAGAGAGAGAGAGAGGGAGAAAAACGAGAGGTCGCCGCTCGAGTTTGAATGCGAACGTTCCGTAACTGTCAACCGTCGTCGTTCGCGTGAGTCGATTTCTGTCTTTCTCTCTCGCGCGCATTCGAGTTGATTAATCGGCCGCGTGCGAGTCCGCGGCTGCGGTGGTTAGTAACGGTAAGGAGCCGGGCACATTTTATGGTGGCGAACACGGTGCGCGAGACCGACTAAATGACCATGGATCACGGTACATGCAACATCGATGTCGGCTGCAGCATAAACATCCAGAGGACCGACGGTGAGTGTGAGAATATTGTCAGATTTCCTATATATCTGAATATATATGCAAGCGCGCGTTTCGTGGCCGCTGCAACTGCTCTCTGTCTCTCTTGTTGCTCCATCCTGTCGCGTTGCTCTTTGTCCTTCGCGTTGCCTTTATTCTACTTCAAATTTTCTTCCTCTACTCGTTTCAGGCCTTTCAGGGATTCATCACTGTTCTTTTCCCATTTTTTTTTTTTTTTTTTTTTTTTTTTTCTTTTCCTAATCACAAAATTTTTTCTTTGTCTCTCTTGCTTCTTTTTCTCTGAAAAAAACCGTTAGTCGACATGTCCAGTCTTTTTTTCCTTCATTTATTTCTGCCTATTTTCTTTTTATTCGTTTGCTTTTTTATTTTTTCTCGGTGTATTCTTCTAATATTCATTCCTCTCTCTGTCTCTCTCTCTTTCTCTGGACTCGCTTCTGTTTCCGTGTTTTCCGCAGTCGCTGTTACGATGTGGGGTCCGACCGACGCGTGATAATCACGCGTGGGCCCGATCGATGTTGCTCTTTCATCGTCATCGACCGATCTTTCGTTTTACATGTCTGAATTTATATTCCCATATACGGAAAAACTTGTGCACTTTTCTTTTGCAGTTTGCACGTATTTTTCTTTTTCATGATCTTAATAGGTCGTATTTATTTTCTGTTTTGTTGAAATTTGTTTTCTTTTTTATCGTCCTTTGTTGTCTTTTCCTAACGTCGTCTTTTGTGATATTTTTGAATTTATCCTTATGGTGCTGTGAATCATCATCGTTGAAGTAATACATAAATGAGAATTCATGAAGTGCATAACATATACTATGTATATTATGAATGTATATTGAGATTTTTTCAAAGCTTTCCCAGTTTAATTTTTATGATTCTTAAAGAAATTTGGACAGCGGGTTGCTTTTTAAGTATAATTTGCAAAATAAGCTGTAGACTTGTAAGCAAAGATTTGATTCAATTGCAAACGTATTGTTCTTTTCTACGTTTGTAATGTTAAAATTTTTTGTCAGATTATCTCTCATCTAATGATTGTATTCACAGTTTTAATTTGTGAGAAATGTAGGTAATTTGAAAAAAATAAAATATCAAAGTTGGTGATATCATATCCTCTTTGATGGAAATTGCTTCCAACGACATTTTATCAATGTGCCATCCAAATTTCACGAAACAAGCATAATAACGGACGTTTTAAATCGCCGATCGAGCTGTAAGACGGTACTTCCTTTCACCACGCGTGTTGTTTCCGACATGTAGAACGAGACCAAAAATCTCGCGAATTTCCAAGAGCGAGCGCATTCTCATAATCCGAAAGCAGAAGAGCGCGCCACGAAACATAGGTTGCTTTAAATGAATTTCTAACATATACATTGCGTGTTGCTAATATATGCAAAGTGAGAAAAGTATTTGTTACTAAATTGCTGAAGTTTTGATGCGAATAGACCAATCGTTAATAGATAATTTTATTAGAAAAAAATGTGCACAATTATCTATAGAGGTTATTTGTTGATTCCAAAAATGGACATTTTGTATTTCTTCTTCAATATTTTAAAAATTGAATAAGAAAATATATTAAAAGTTCTAATGGAAATTAGTAGATATTAGTATTTATGTCAAGAATAGTAACTTAATGCTGAGATATAAAAGTACTTTAATAGAATTACATATGAGCATTGGAGAGAAAGAGCAAAAATATATTTGTTCTTTTCTCTTAGTACTTGAAGGGTCGATCAAAAATGAAAGTGTGTTCTAGTTCACGTAATCGGAACGGAAATATTAGACCCAAAATTGACGTCACTGATGCACTTATACTCTCTATTGATCTCCGCGATTGTTTATATATGTAATATACTCGACATCGATCATTCGACATACCTATGCTGACACATATCGACGGAATACAATTATGTCTTTCAGACTGCTAACCGCAATCTACGCAGATATCTCTTTATCGCGTAAGCACTATGAGAAACGCATTGTTTTTAATTTATTTTGATTTAATTAATTTTTTAATACGTTAATATACCTACAGTAAATAAAGAATTATGGAGTAAGATAGATATCAGAAACCTTTAAATGTCAAGGTAATATTGAGAAGTGAATAGAGATTAAACCCCTTTTTTACTGCATCTTGTTTAAAACAAGCTATAGAAATATAAGAGGTAACAAGCTAATCACTCCTTCGAATATAACGGTAACATTTACGATCGCCATAAATCTATTTTTTTCCTAGTTTCGCAAAGTCTTAAAAGTATTATCAAATGTATAAATCATTCAAAAAATTTGGTCGACATAAATTCGTCCTCAGAAGTCCTCCGGAAAAAAGTTAGGAGCATGTAGGCGGATATATCTTTCAATATTTAATTCAAAGTGCGAGCAAAGAACGACCACTGGAGCTTATCAACTATAGACGAAGCGGCGCGAAGTTTCGCTTGGTGCAGTCTGCACTTCGGATGCACATTCGTCGCTGCTCACCGTTACGTCCGCGATGTAGGAGCAGCGAGCGAGTGGCGCGTTAGGGGAGACTAGCATAATTGATCCGGCAGAGCACACTCCCGCCAGACAATACTTATCTTTCGAGCTATGCGAAAATATTCCTTTAAACTAGACTAGACAGCACACAGCAATGAACCGCTCGCCGTGTCGACTCCCGCATCGTTGAATGTTTATCAGGGCATTCATAATTTGCAAGAAATTCTTAAATCTAACTTGTATACATGTAAGCTTATACCTGTCCCGCTTGAATTTGTCATTTTTTTCTTATAAATAGAATGAAAATTGAAAATTGAATTTTTAAACGCATATTAGATTTACGTATCTTAATCAATTTAATATCATAATTATTTTCTAATTTATGAATAGTGAGAGAAAACATTTTATTCTTTTCAAATTATTTTACAAAAATAAATATGTAAAAAAATTACATTTACAATCAAAGTTCAAATTTTTAAATTTAGTTTTATATTTGTGAATTGTATATTTTCTTGATAGCTTTCAATATAATTTAATATTATAATTTAATATCTTTCTCAAGGCAAAACTAAACAATTGTTGCAAGTACAGGCTGCAATAATTTTAATGGTTTTATATTTCGTGAAATTCAATTTATTATTTCCTGCATTCTCAATATTTATATTGTTTGTAGGTGGATTTAATTATAGATGAGTGGCAACCGATGTAGATTTATTAATTGGGGTGGAAGAAGGGGGCGGGGCGGGTTAATTTTACAAAAGCGACGATCCATAATTCAGCATGAAATTTTATTAATTCTTCGTATATTTGTATCGTGTGAGCGGCGGAAGATGAAAATTGTATTTCGTTGAATGCTTACCGGGGCGTTTATAATTCGCAGAGGTTCTTAAAGACCGCGCGGGAATTGCTTTATTGTTAACCACTTTACGTTGCGGCACGCATGGGAAGAAATATCGCTGCGCTTTCAAGCGTTAATCCTTCTGCACAGTGTTTCCCAACCGTTCTATCACAATTGTCAATGATTCAGCTGTGTTGCAAAAATTTCAATAACTCTATATTATTCCAAGACTGCCAGCGTTGTTATACATACAAAATTATAATTTTTGTGAAAGAAAGTAGCTTTATTTTCTCAAACAAATGTTCATAATTTTAACATAGCATGTTTCCCCAATGAGCTAGAATAATTTTTTCTCAATTTATTTCACTTTGTTATTAATGCTCTGCAAATTTGGCTTTTTTGCGAAATTTTGTATTCAAGTTTTCACGAAATGTCACGTAGAATCATTCGTAGCACACCTGGTCCGCCAGAAACATGATCAAGCCACGAGTGAATCAGACATGTTACCCTCGAACACTTCGGACTTCAGACGTTTGCATATACGTCGCGAACGCAGTACGATCGATATTAGCATTGGGTGTTTGCCGGACAGCCTCTCACATAATATGTATATATATATATAAAACATACACTCTTCTCGAGAGACGCGTTTTTTATAAGCGCATTTTACTGCATTTTCCTGCACTGCGTGTTTCTAGATTTTATTTATTCTTTGACATAAAAACTGACTATTAAACTGACTATTAAACGCGTAAAATTCGTCGAGATATTCATCCATAAATTTTGCTCGGATAGTTGGAGACTTTTATTCAAAAAAGACTGCAAGTGGCAATGAATTTAGGGTCAATTTTTCTTCGCAAGAGTGTAATGAGAGGTCAGCATAGATTATCGCGTAAAACTTTTCAGTATTAAATTTCTTAATAGGGGAGAGAATATTCTCGCTAAAATAAAGTCAACTTGAAATTTATTAAGAAATAAAATTTTATTATTGATTTGTTAGTTATAAATACAAGATCAGGAATTAAGATTTCCTGTTATATTGAATGAATTTATTAATTCTATATATTTTTGTAATTTTACATTGTATGATTTTAATTAAAAAAGACGATAAAGTATTGTCAGTTAAATGTTCTATTATTTTATCAAGATGAGAGTATTTATTCGCTGTATTGCTCATCATATGATCATGTCTGGGAACTTCGATTATTTCATATCACGTATGTCGTACACTTTGCACAATATTAATCCGCCAACGCGGAACATTTCTAAGGCTTCGATTCGTCCTTGGAATTCAAATTGTCAGACGGGTTATGTCGCTATTTATTCGTTCGCGACAGACTTGTTCACTTTGGAATATTTAAACGAATTTGTAGACGAAATTATATTTCAAATAATTTAACGCATCGAAAATGAAATATAAATTACAATATCCCGCATATAGCATTCGAAAATTTAACTTTAACCTTTACTTTGTAATATTAATGTAATTCGTAATAATATAATTAATGTTACATTTTATTATAACGTAAAAAAATATATCTAAAAAGAAATCGCGGTAGAACTGTAGAAGTAGAGCATTGGATTCACGTGTCTTTTGTAGCCGCATTTGTCCACTAAATTTAAGATGAACTTTCTGATATTTCTGCAATCTCGCATTTACCTCGCGTGTAGCCAGGAAACTCTGCAATGGGAATCAATCGACTTCCGGCTGGCCGTGTGTAGATGTGTGGATGTGTAGATCGAAATTGAATTATACGAGTGTCAGCGTGAGTTCTCATGATCGAGGTGCTTCAGAATTAAAGGGAACAGCGTTCTGTGATGTTTATTTTGCGCAAATTCCTATAATCGTATATATACATAAATTGCTTATATATTGGGAATACTGAGTCAGACAATATTTATGTAATAATAGCTGTTTAGTTTTCTTTCTGCCGCATTTATCATAGCCCGACGATTACATTCTTGTTTGCACGTTTATTACAATGTTGACAGAAACACAGAAGTTCTGAAACTGTACTCCAACTGTCAAATTGTATCAAGTTGTTAAATAATGGATGTTTTCAGCAAAGAACACAGTTCAACATACGGTTAACTTCTGAGCGATTTTTGAAGTCCGATTTTATATTCAAAATTCTCTTAAATTTATAATTGCAAATTAAGGCAAGGATTTACATATTTGACAATTATAAATCCATGTTGCATTTTAAATCCGTACTAAAGGTGATTTGAATATAATATTGAAAACCGTCGTAGAAATCGGCTTATGTGCTTCTTGCTGGAACAACTCAATGCATATGACAACACGAAAAAAATTTCTGTAGCTGTCGTGTTTTCGAATAAGTGGAATATAAAAGGCGACCTGTAATATTTCAAATAATATAGTCAAAAATAGAATAATAGCTTGTTTATATAATTGATTTTTTTTTTTTTACGAAATATGTTATTTCAACATTTTTTATAAAGTTTTCCAATTGTTTAAATTAAAATTCTATCAAAATCCATTTGAAATCAGCTATTCCCATTATTTATTTTTTATTTGAAGCTTGTAGGAAGCTTGCAAAGTCCTTTAAATCGTCAAGCGGACAAAAAATTATCGATTATCATGGAGTGATTTGTTTGATCTTAACATCGATATTTTCATGTATCATCGCAATGTCGTAGATATTTCTGAGCACATAACTCGCATGGTCACTCTTTTACAAGACAATCGACACGGTTTTTATTTACGCGTTCTCTCTCTTCGTCGTCGAATGAGTCAGACCGGTCACCAAGAAAGGCGAGGGTTCGTCAACAGTCGGCTATACGCACACTCGCGTACGGTTCGTGTAGTTTAATGCGTGTTAAGGTTTTTATTCAGCCGCGTTTGAAGGATCGGATCAGTTACTTTGTAATTACCGATAATTGCGATCTGAAACACACTTTACACCGGAAGCACACAGATTAGTCTATCGCGGACCGTCATTTGCGCCATTTATCCGTGCTTATCCTAAATGCATGTACGTGCTCTCCTTTCTGTTTTTTACGCAGCTGTTTTACGCACGTTTTTCTTGCTCGTGCGAGATTAATTTTTATATTTTCTAATTACAACTTACAGTTAAATGGCATTATACGATTTTGTACGCGTAATTTTACACAAATCATTGCAATGATGTTGCATGTGGATAATTGCTAGCATTTTTCTAAAAAAAATTACTCGAGATCGCGCGCAATTTCCGGCACTTTGACGGATATATTTGTCAAGTTTCGATTTGACCTTCTAATTAGCAGCTAATTCATTGCGTCACCGCGTGATGTCTGAATGAGTTCTATTGAGTATTGCGGTAACGAACGCGTTTCGGTTCGTTAGCGAGCTTACCGCGGGAGCCATTAATTCGCGCGAATTTCTGACATAATTGCCGCAACGCTGCGCAAATTTTTCACGGACGATGCTGCAACCGTGCTCTCACGCATACGGATCGTCCCCGATGTAGCACAAGTTACGAATCTCGCGAGGAATGTTCTGAAACAGAATGAGAGATGCACGTTCGCATGTAACAGTTTTTACGCAGTGTGATTAGTGGAATGCGCCGTTGCAGTGCAGTTACATCATTTTCATATAAAAATGAACAATGATGTAAAAGGAAAAAAATGTGTGCGTAGGCACAGTACATTCATCTTTTTCAAGTTAAACAAAGGCATCGATTAAAATCTATTTTACAATTTATTTTATTTTTAGCTAGTAGCACACGCACGCACACACAAACACACGCACGCGCGCGCGCAGAATTTATTCTTTATTTTTTCCTTCTTTAAAAGGCATTCATCGTAGAATGTAAAAAATATTTTTTAACAGAACATCGTAGAATAATTTTATTGAAATTCTGATGTCACAATATAAGTAATTGATGCTGTCACGAAAGTTAAACTCGCATTTATATGACGACGAATGTAATGACGAAAATTTAGAATTACATCATTCGTGTCATTTTTTAAATCCATAAAAGCCTCATCCGCTGGCATTCAAAATAGCAATCGGTTGCGCTTAGCTGCGTAATGCTCGCGTTTACTATTGTCTATATTTAAAGCGTGACCTTCGTGATCTGAAAAAAAGTGACATTGCATGTGCTGCTTGCTACTGATTGGGAAAATGCGCACACTGGCTGTGCATTAAAAAAGAAACAAGTGCTATTTGTGATTCAGCATGAACTCATTGCCAGATTAACGGAATACTTTGCAAGCTTTAATGTATCAAACGTATTGATAAATTTCTGAAATTTTCTCTTTACTTTCAATCTTATTATATTGTCACAATCGTCAAATATTAATTAATTAATATCTTAAGCTTTGAAATTTCATGGAGATTCAAAGCATGCAGCACCGGCGCTGGATCAGCGTTACGCGTAGGTGCACATTTGCGTCTTTTTTTTTGTATTTTTTTTTCATCTCGCGCATTAAGGGGCATTCACGGACAACGCGCGTGTCTATTTTTGTCCGCGCTCTATTTCGGCCGCGGTATCTGGAGCTTCGGTGAGCGACAGTGGACAGATATTCTGCCAAGTAGATGCACTTAAGACGCGTGCGCCGAAGACCGAGAATAGTGCGCTGCACCGCAGGATGCGCATGTTTCATTAGCAAGTGGGACACGTTCGTCAATTATGCCCGGCACGAGTGTTATTAATTACATTGTGCCGAACGATGATAATAAACGTGATCGCAAGTCTAACATGACGAAGTGATTATGCAGGGAAGTAGACGAATAATAAAGAGAGATAATGTTTCACGGTCGATATTAATAATACTATTACT